>NW_024738779.1:0-30867 GCF_018991925.1 Homarus americanus | reverse complement strand
TGCAACACACCTGGTTCCACATTGAGCTGAGAATCCAACGATGCAGTGTACTGATAGATGGGAAACAAAATTGACTTCTATCAGGCAAGTAGTGATAAGCTTTCGGGCTTAAGCTGCGAAAGGTCAGTACTCGACTGATATCCTCCTCAGACCAGTATATTACAGGGACACCAGTTGAGAACAAAATCACTTGGGAAGAGAAAAAAAACTACTAAAAACATCATTAGTCGCAGCAGTAGCCTTGATAAAGTATTTTCTCTTTGGTCTTGCAAATAAATCCTCTCCTTCTCCCATCCTTTTTTTTTCTCAGTGAGAGGAACATCTCTCTCCCTCCTTACATCATCCAGTTCACGTTGTAAATCCACAGTGATCAGAACTGGTCTCTCTTCCTCTGACTTGTCTGCTACTATTAATGTTCCTATGTCCAATAGGGCACAGAGAGAGAGAGAGAGAGAGAGAGAGAGAATTGTAACTATGTACAATTGCCTACAGGATAACCTTTCCTCCCTGTTGTGCTCATTATATTAATAATGTAGACATTAGGTGAGGTTCTTAGATTAGACTTTTGTGCAAGAGATAGGATACGTAGGACTTAGGTGTGTTCTCCTGTGGCTGGGATAGGGCATAAGAACATAAGAACATAAGAATGGAGGAAACTGCAGCGGGCCTATTGGCCCATACTGGGCAGTCCCGTTTACACCCAACCCCTATTGCTCATATGCGCATCCAACCTATGTTTGAAGCAATTCAGCGTATTCGAGTTAATGATGATATTTGGTAACTTGTTCCATTCATCCACTACTCTGTTTCCAAACCAGTGTCTACCTATTTCACGCCTAAATCTAAATTTGTCTAATTTAAAACCATTGTTACGAGTTCGCTCTTGGTTGGATGATTTGAGTACCTTTGTAATGTCCCCTTTTTTTAGCCCTGTCTTCCACTTATACACCTCTATCAGGTCGCCCCTCGCTCTACGTCTCTCGAGGGAGTGCAAATTGAGATGCTTTAACCTGTCTCTATAGTCAAGGTTCCTAATGCCCGGGATTAGTCTTGTCATTCTCCTCTGAATTCTTTCCAAGGATTCTATATCCATTCTGTAATACGGTGACCAGAACTGAACTGCGTAATCCAGGTGTGGTCTCACAAGAGCAAGATACAGTTTTAGGATGACCTCGCTAGTCTTGTAACTAACACTCCTTTGTATGAACCCAAGTGCTTTATTAGCCTTGTTATGAGCAAAAACACATTGTTTACTTGGCTTAAGGTTCCTACTTATCATTACTCCTAAATCTCTCTCGCAGTCGGATTTCTCTATGGCATCGTTGTTCATCTGGTATCTGGTTTCCCTGTTTACATCTCCTATACTGAGTACTTTACATTTGTCCACGTTGAATTTCATCTGCCATTTTTCAGACCATTCGAAAAATTTGTTTAGATCTTCCTGTAGTTTGCCCCAGTCTGGGTCAGATTTGATAACCACGTCCTATTTTAGTGTCATCCAGCAAATTCTTATGTTTTGTCTATGCCGATATCTATATCGTTTATGTATATAATAAACAATAATGAAATTCAGAAAGTACTGGGCATGGGGGCTCCATGGCGTTGTATTGGACTTAGTGCAATTAATACTCCTCGCTGTTTCCTGTCCTGTAACCACGCCCTAATCTACAGATGTGCAGCACGATACGCGACTACCTTTCTAATTAGTCTTTCGTGGGGGACTCTGTCGAAGGCTTTGCTAAAGTCGAGATATACCACATCATAATTGTGTCCCTCGTCCACTGATTCGAAAACTGATGAAAAGAATGTTAATAGATTAGTTAGGCAAGAACGTCCGCTTGTGAAGCCATGCTGGGAATCATTGATCAATCGGTGCTTCTCCAGGTGATTTCGAATAGGGTTTGAAATGATTGCTTCCAGTAATTTGCCTACTATTGATGTTAGACTGATTGGGCGGTAGTTAGAGGATAGTGATCTATCCCCCTTCTTGAAAATCGGTATTACATTCGCTATCCTCCAGGATTCTGGTGCTACACCTGTTTTTAATGACATGTTAAACAACTTTGCTAAGGGCATACTAAGCTCATCCTTACATTCCTTCATTACTCTGGCAAATATCTCATCGGGACCAGGTGACTTATTAGGCTTCAGTTTGTCTATTTGCTTATTAACATCGTTACTAGTCACTACTATCTCGCTTAATTTGTTTTCTTCACTATCTCTGAATAGAGTCGGTGCCTCGGGTATCATGTTTAAATTTTCGGTGGTGACAACTGTTGAAAAAATATTTAATTTCCAAATTATTTGCTCATTTCGCGATCGTTATCAGTATTGAGCTACTGGCAGTCTGACTACGTCGTGGTCCAATCTTTTCTCGTGTTTTTAGTTTGATACATTTTGGTAGAATCCTTTGGGGTTTACATCTTCGCGCCTCCTTACTATCCTTCATAGTATATTCCTCTTTTGTTTTTCTCAGTTTGTCTCCAATGCTATAACTGGTCCAGGTGATTTAGGTTATCTTCTACCTACAAGCCTTCCTTTGTGTGATGTTCTTTAAGCAGTATTTATCCATTAGGGTCATTATTTGTCTAGTCTGAGTTTTTGTATGGGTATGTTCTGCCTTTGGCCATTAAGTAACTCACTATTTAGAATTATCGTGAACTACGACAATCTCAGATCGTTATCAGGTTGGTGTCATCTGTCAGGTTCACGGCCAAGCGCGACACCCCCTCTCTCAGCTGCCTCTTTAAACTGTCAAAGTTTGCCCTTCTGAAATCTGGTACTTTAGTGGAATTTTCCTTACGTCTGCCCTGAAAATCTAACTGGAATCGAATTTCTTTGTGATCGCTGTTTGCAAGTTCGTTCCCTACCTCGACATTGCTAATGAGGTTTTCTCTGTTCGTCAGAACTAAATCCAGTATATTATTACCCCGGGTGGGTTCGGTTATATGTTGACTTAGGAAGCAGTCCTGGATCGTCTCGAGAAAATCCTCTGATTCTGAGTTACCCGTAAGGACAGTCCAATCTATTTGGCCAAGGTTAAAGTCGCCTACTATACAGACTTTGTTGTGTATGGAAGCCCTGCGCATTTCATCCCAGATAAGTCGCTCATTGACGCTATCAAGATTGGGGGGTCTATATATTACCCCTGTGATTAATTTTTCCCGACCGTCGCTTAATTCTATCCAAATTGTTTCTGTATTCCTCTCAGTTTTTATTTCCTTATTTATTTCACACTTCAGATTATCCCTAACATAGATTGCTACTCCGCCTCCTTTCCTGGTCTGCCTATCGGTATGGAACAGTTTGTAACCCGCAATTTGGTATTCGACTGGTAATTCACGTGTGTCTAGGTTGATCCATGTTTCAGTGAATGCAATTATATCGATTTCTTCGGTACATACCAAGGCCTTAATATCATCCATTTTGTTTCTCATACTTCTACTGTTCGCGTAGTATACATTTAAGTTAGTCGTGTTCTGAGTCCTTCCCTTACCGAGTTTAGTTTTAAACTCCCTGTCTAATTTAGTTTTGTCATCATTCCTAACACTATTTTCCTGTAATCTTTCGCCTTGTTTACCCGCTCCCACTGCAGTCTCCTCCACCCCCGTGCTCCTATGTTCTCTTAGCAGTTTAAAGACTTCGATATCTTTTGAACTGCCCCCTCTAGAGCCCCAGCCAGGGTTGCTACTCCATCCCTAGACAGGTGCACCCCATCCCTAGCATAAAGGTCCCTTCTGCCATAGAAGTTGTCCCAGTTGTCAATGAATGGGACTGATATTGACTTGCAATATCTGTCAAGACGGTCGTTAACACCAACTGCCCTTGACAACCATTCACTGCCAACTCTCCTTCTAGGCAGGACACCGCATATGATAGGGATCCCTCCCTTAGTCCTAATACGATCTATGGCTGCCTTGAACTTATCAAGAAGTTCCTCGCTCCTACACCGGCCAATATCATTGCCTCCTGCACTGAGGCAGATAATGGGTTTGTTCCCATTACCAGACAAGATATTGTCCATCCTGTCAATTATATCCCCCACCCCAGCCCCTGGCAAACACACCCTCATCCTATTTTTGTTTTTACCACAAAAGGCCCTGTCCATGTACCTTACCTGTGAGTCACCAACAATTAAAGTTTTTATACCTTCCTTGTCATCCCTGCCCCTGACTGTACTAACGTCCAATTCGTCTATCAAGGGACTGAACGGGTTGGTACACTTAGCTGTTGTTGTCGTTGTTGTCGTATCCTTTGAGTGCTTCTTGACCACCAGCTTGGTCCTCCCACTACTCACTGAGAGGATAGATAGAGTCTTGTCAGGGGAAGTACCAATCCGGTAGTGTGTCTTAGAGTAGGAGGCAACGACATAGGAAAGGTTAGGAGTGAGGAACTTTTCAGCAGGTATAGGGAGGCATTAGGGAAGATTAGTGATAGGGTAGGGAACCCAATAGTATGTGGTGTCTCGTCTAGAAGAGGAGTTGGCTGTGAAATTGTCACTCTGAAGGGGAAGTTTCGCCAGTAGATAGAGGGGAGTATAATTGGTTACTCAGAACAAGGGGTAAAACAGGACCAGGGAAGGGTAGGTTTAAATGTGTACTATACAAACAGTAGGAGCATTAGAAATAAAATAGACTTGCTGAGAGCGGTTGTATGTACTGAGAATGTAGACGTCATAGTAGCCACCTAAACCTGGATGAATCTGGCGAGCAAGAACTTTTTATCTGAGTAACACAAAGAAGGGTACAACCTTTTTCACAAGGACAGGGAAGGTAGGAAGGGGGGAGGAGTTGCACTCTTCGTCAGAGATACATTAAAATGGTGCATTAATAATACAATAAAGGGTGAAATAGGAACTGAGTCTGTATGGGTAGAAATGGCAGAAAGAAGCGAAAACTAATTATGGGAGTGATTTACCGGCCCCCAAGTCTTGGGAAAGAAGCAACTCAGCCCATATGGCAGGAAATGAGTAGGGCAGCAATATACAACAACCTATGCATTATGGGGGATTTCAACTTCAGAAATATTGACTGGGACAACATTGTAGGTGACTATGAATCTGAAGACTTCCTAGACGCAGTACAGGACAATTTTTTGAATCAACTAATTACAGAACCTACTAGAGGTGACAATATATTAGACCTAGTATGAACAAATAAAGAAAATATTATCAGAGATATCACAATAGGGGAAGAACTTGGGAACAGTGATCACAGAGAAATCAGGTTTACCCTAAATTTGGAAAGGAAAAATAATGAAAATATGGTCAGAGTCCCAGACTTTCCATAGGCGGATTATGAGGGGTTAAGAAGGTACCTAGGCTTAGTTTAGAGTGTGTTGTATACACAATGTCCCGAGAAAGCAGTCATGATTATAAGAACCAATTTCGTCTTTCACTGCTTTTGAAGGCTATTGACTTAAGGGGAGGGGGGGGTGAGAGGCGTGGCCTAGAATGGCGGACAGGTGTAACGCTTGTCATTAATTAATAAAGAGCTTGTAAGCTGGTAAG
Organism: Homarus americanus; assembly: GCF_018991925.1. Lineage (NCBI taxonomy): Eukaryota > Metazoa > Arthropoda > Malacostraca > Decapoda > Nephropidae > Homarus > Homarus americanus. Next base: position 25,358 of record NW_024738779.1, on the reverse strand, counting down.
ATTAATTCGTGGAGGAATACTTCTCCTTTGTGAGTCAGCTTATTCACAACTTGATAACTCGGTTAAGCGCGATGTTTCCAGAAGTTGCTAACCATGTTAACAAGTTTAGCTAAGACGGTGACTATCGTGAAAGACTTTGGCTCCTCCTCGATAAAAAAAGTCAACTTGTTATCTCAGCGTTCATGTAGAGCGGGGAATCATTAGTTTAGGCACAGCCGGTGTTTCGCATAGTGTATGTGTCTTAATATTGGCATAGTTTATGTGAGTATATGTTTGTTAGCATAGCATGTGTGTCTCAGTGTTGACATGCCGAGTATATCTCAGTTTTGGCATAGCGTGTGTAGTGCATTCCAGAGGCAGGCGAAGATTTACACCCTCAACTGACTGGGTTTCGTGTGTATTCCACTACAACAACGAGCATTGCCCAGCGTGCTTGTTCAGTTTACCTTCATCGCTCTTTAATACGTGGGAACAACACAAGAGGCGGTTTTCTGTACAGTCTTACAACACCAGTGACGATCAATCCTGTGTCGTCCAGGGCAGAGTTGGATCCTGACATCAATTATACAGACATTCCACTCCACCAATTCTATTTATCTCATTCCACTCTTAGGTAAGGTGGATCAAAGGGTATAGAAATCTAGAAGGGTGAAATAACATTGGTGGAAAGCTAGAGTGGAAACCGACAGGAAAATACCTCCCCCTCCCCACAAAAATATTTAACACACGGGTAGAAAAATCAACACACATTGTATATATCCTGACTTTACACATGTAGTATACCAAGTGAATCTATAACACCCACGGAGATTCACAACACTTCAAACTAAACTATCTTACAAAGCCTAACGTGTCCTTAATTAGATCAGGTTGGGTATAGTGATTCTATTTCCGGGAGTTTATTGTCGCTACATGAAACAAACACGGCGGCGAGTCCTACAGCTACACACTGTAATGGTCGGCGGAGCAAAGGACGAGACAGCGACGCGTACTCATTGGTGGAGCTTTAATAACAACAGCATGTGGTAACTAGGAGATGTGTGTGTGTTGTGAGGTAGTGAAGGACCACAACATCTCACGTTTTGTGTTACACGTCAAAGACTGAACAATGTGAAGCAGCGGCCCTCCCCCCACACCACGCTGCCTGTAGTAACACCACCGTTAATAAAGGACAAAACGGTACAATATGGAGGTGGGGGGTGGTGTGTGGACAAGGCACGAGAGAGCGGCCTTGTTAATATGATGGTCACCAGACACGGCCAACACCAGGTGGCGGGTGTAGCTCTTCCTGCTGAATAAAAACCAAGAGCGAGTTTGACGACGCTACACGAACACCGTCCTCAAGGGGGACATCTTGGACTCGAGTGTGAGAGATAGAGACTCCCAAACAATCAAACACGTCTGGTTAATTCCTTCACTTTTATATAAGAACACATTCGTCTTCAACTAAACACGATTTCTTTTCAACTTCTCCTAAAAAAATTCCTCTTCGACTCCAAGGCTGAAATTCGAGTCCCACTTGAAACGAATAAAATAAAATATATGTGAAGAGAAAATGTAAATAGTGTGTTTGACTGTGTGAGGCTGATGGAAGCAACACTAATTATGCTGTATAATGGGTTGTGTTCAGTAAGGTCAGAGTGATTAGTGGCGCGCGCCATCACCACTTCCCGCCTCCTATACACGCCCCTACACCCACCACGCCTCCCTCTTGCCCAACTCAACACGCCCACTTAGCTACCCCTACACGCCCCTTACCCTCCCCCCACCATACACCACGCCCCTTGCTGCCTACCCCTTACGCGCCCCCACCCCTCCACACCACGCCCACCCACTCATCGTACACTAATAAGGTGATAAGATTACCTCATCATGACACTGGTGTGAATCAGCATCAGGAACTCACCTTCCCCTGCATCAAGGTGCCCACCCTCACCCACCCTACCTGGCAGCCACTCACCTGCGTATTATACCACCTGACACGGGAAATCACACACACACGGGATGACACGGTAGAACACAGTGCTTGTAAGGTAAATAGAAGCCAGTCTTAATGGGTCCCAACCTTAAACTATTAGGACTGAGGCCCATTAGTATTGAGAGCCGTCAGGATTGGGACTCATTAAGACTGAGGTCTATTAAGACTGGAACCATTAGGCCTGTGGTATCTTTGGACTGAGGCTCATTAGGACTGAGAACCATTGGAAATGTGACCAATTAGAATTGGGGCCCATTAAAACTGGGACCCAATAGGACTGGGGCCCATTAGGACTAGGGCCCATTAGGACAGGGGTTCATTTGATAAGATGCCCACCTAGTAAAAGTGCAAAAGAGGGCATGCAAGATTATTCTCTCCCCTTCCTACTCCACATATCAAGAAGCGCTCAACACACTGACCCTTTCGACTCTCACTGACCATCACCACGACCACATCTGCAAATTTGCTAAGAAGCTTCTACACCATCCTCGACACCGGCTCCTACTACCACCTGAGATCCCTAGCCCGAGAATTGCTGTTTGACACCACAACCGCATCCAGCCCATAAGTGCACGAACTGATCGCTATAAGAACAGCCCAGTCCCAACCATTGTAAAAATTATCAATAACTTGTAATAAACCAGTGTATTCACTCCCAGTAAATACTACTTCTTGCACTGTCACTATGTTGAAATGCACTGTAGTTTGAGCTTTTCCCCATCTAGTTATTATATATCTTATTTGTATCACTTATGTTACTTGTATATTATTTGTAATTCGAAACCCATTCCCCAAATATGTAACTGTATATTTTCAGCCTTCTGGCTGCCAAGCTCTTTCAATAAACCGTTATTATTATTATTATTATTATTATTATTATTATTACACTTAATTCTACCAGTTGAATCACAGGTGATGGCCGTCAGCCACGGTAGTTGAACACCAACTCAAAACAAGGGTTCGACTCCCTAATGAGAAAAATGTCCAATAAACAACATTTCAGGTCGAGTTGTTTACATATTGAATGGGGGACGGCCATCTTGTTTCCCTTTTTCACCGGGGGATTCTGCCGGCCGGTGTCACGACATGGCCGCCGGAGCCCATATAGCCCCTTTGTTACTACTGCTGCCGGATACACCTGTGTTGTAACCATAGGTGTATCTGGCACCTATACACACCTGCCTCGAAGTCAGGTGTAACCACCACCTGTACACACCTGTACATCACACACCACAACACCTTCCACACTCCCAACCAAACTTAAAGCAATTATTATATATCTATAGTGTAACTAACTACACATTACAATACACTGAAATAATAAAACAAAAATATATTCAGAATCTAAGAGAAATATAGGAGAATAATCCTTAAATACAAACTCTATAAAACTTAATCTTGGTTACACCGCATTTTTTCAGTAAGACAATATATATAATTACATTGGGCAGTCCATTACCACAAATTACACTGATAAACGGTACGTAATGGATACTGAATTACAAGTCTCATAACTAAGTCTGGCTAAAACAGTGGTAGACATTGTTTAGACATAAGCCAGTTGACTGCTGAGGTGAACATTAAACTAGTATGATAAAAATAGCAACCAATGATTTGAAGATTAATTAATGCAAATGTGAAATACCTAAGAGAATAGCAAATAAATGAAATACACCAACGCGATAAATAAATAAGAATGAATGGAAAATTATTGAACAATAAAATGAAAATAAGAAAACGAATAAACAGTAAAATGAAAATAAGTAAGAATAAAAAAAAGAATAACAATTACTACAATAAAACTAAATAAAACAAAATAAACAGAAAAGAATAAGAAACACAATAAATAAATAACACAGCAACACAAACAACATCATTTACTGTGTTACTTCACATCAACGTGTCCAACATTTGTCTTGACTCCATTTTCGTGAATATAACACACATCCCGGTAAAAAAAAAAAACACCAACGACAACAATAAATAAATAAACATTAAAAATAAATTCAATATATTTTGCCTAAGATTTTTTTTACTACGAAGTCAGGGCAAAAAGTTTGTATACGAATCTTCCTCAACATAATGCGGGGAAGCAGTTCTTTCACCACAGTTATACTCGTAGGTTATACTGTAGAGATCCCCGTGTTCAGAATACAGAGCCACTTATTGACGGTACAGTTACAGCCATTTATTGACGGTACAGTTACAGCCACTTATTGACGGTGCAGTTACAGCCACTTATTGACGGTACAGTTACAGTCCAAACTTCTTGTACACTTGGGGGCGGTTGACAACATGTGAACGCTGCTTGCATTATAAATTGTCAGAATAAAAAACTAAAAAAAAAATCCGATACTAAGAAAAAACTGAGTAAATTAATGTTAAAATATCAATCTACCTTACCTACATCACCTCCTTAAGTAGATGGTATATTATCCAGCATGTCCAGGGAATACCCGAGGCACCGACTCTATTCAGAGATAGTGAAGAAAACAAATTAAGTGAGATAGTAGTGACTAGTAACGATGTTAGTAAGCAAATAGACAAACTAAAGCCTAATAAGTCACCTGGTCCCGATGAGATATTTGCCAGAGTATTAAAGGAATGTAAGGAAGAGCTTAGTATGCCCTTAGCAAAGTTGTTTAACATGTCATTAAAAACAGGTGTAGTACCAGAATCCTGGAGGATAGCGAATGTAATACCGATTTTCAAGAAGGGGGATAGATCACTATCCTCTAACTACCGCCCAATCAGTCTAACATCAATAGTAGGCAAATTACTGGAAGCAATCATTTCAAACTCTATTCGAAATCACCTGGAGAAGCACCGATTGATCAATGATTCCCAGCATGGCTTCACAAGCGGACGTTCTTGCCTAACTAATCTATTAACATTCTTTTCATCAGTTTTCGAATCGGTGGACGAGGGGCACAATTATGATGTGGTTTATCTCGACTTTAGCAATGCCTTCGACAGAGTCCCCCACGAAAGACTAATTAGAAAGGTAGAAGCTCATGGCATCAAAGGTGACATCCTTAAATGGATTAGGGCGTGGTTACAGGACAGGAAACAGCGAGTGAGCATTAACGGCACTAAGTCCCATTGGAGCAACGTCACAAGTGGAGTTCCCCAAGGCTCAGTACTTGGACCACTATTATTTATTATATACATAAACGACATAGATATCGGCATTGACAGCAACATAAGTAAATTTGCTGATGACACTAAAATAGGACGTGTTATCAAATCTGACGAGGACTCGGCAAAACTACAGGAAGATCTAAACAAATTTTTCGAATGGTCTGAAAAATGGCAGATGAAATTCAACGTCTACAAATGTAAAGTACTCAGTATAGGAGATGTAAACAGGGAAACCAGATACCAGATGAACAACGATGCCATAGAGAAATCCGACTGCGAGAGAGATTTAGGAGTAATGATAAGTAGGAACCTTAAGCCAAGTAAACAATGTGTTTTTGCTCGTAACAAGGCTAATAAAGTACTTGGGTTCATACAAAGGAGTGTTAGTTACAAGACTAGCGAGGTCATCCTAAAACTGTATCTTGCTCTTGTGAGACCACACCTGGATTACGCAGTTCAGTTCTGGTCACCGTATTACAGAATGGATATAGAATCCTTGGAAAGAATTCAGAGGAGAATGACAAGACTAATCCCGGGCATTAGGAACCTTGAGTATAGAGACAGGTTAAAGCATCTTAATTTGCACTCCCTCGAGAGACGTAGAGCGAGGGGCGACCTGATAGAGGTGTATAAGTGGAAGGCAGGGCTAAACAAAGGGGACATTACAAAGGTACTCAAACTATCCAACCAGGAGCGAACTCATAACAATGGTTTTAAATTAGACAAATTTAGATTTAGGCGTGAAATAGGTAAACACTGGTTTGGAAACAGAGTAGTGGATGAATGAAACAAGTTACCAAATATCATCATTAACTCGAATACGCTGAATTGCTTCAAACATAGGTTGGATGCTCATATGAGCAATAGGGGTTGGGTGTAAACGGGACTGCCCAGTATGGGCCAATAGGCCCGCTGCAGTTTCCTCCATTCTTATGTTCTTATGTTCTTATGTATTGTCTAAAATAATACAGTATAATTGGTTATTTTACTTCAATTATGACTTTGTGTGATAATAGGACATAGTACCATAATAAACCTTTTCTCGAACTGTTAAATAACTCAACAAAAATAATAATAATCCATTCTAAACAACTGATTATCAGACGTAGATGTCATAATTCAGCTCATCATAATTATCCATACACTCTCGTGTATAAATTCCACCGTCAAAATTTGTATTGTCGGAAGAAGTTTTACTGTCTGAATGTCTGTCTAATTCTACAAAAACTCTCCGTTAGTATCCGTCTATTTCCTCTGTTACCTCATCACTTAAGAGTATTACAAAATATTACCACTGACTGTAACACCTGATGTGCAATGTGCATACTCATATTTATAATCCTGTGTATTTTGTAACTGAAAGAAAATACAGGTACAGGAATATTTAGTTACTCTTGCGGTATACAAAATCATACATCTATCTATCTATCTACTGTATCTATCTATCTATCTATCTATCTACTGTATTTATCTATTTATATCAATTTTATTAACTCACCTGTACCATTAATCATCAGTATATTTATCTTAATCTTCTTCCCATTTTGATTTATTCCTCTTAACAATGTATGTATCTACACCCACAAACATACCTACTATCCACTCCCAAACACCCACAAACAAACCTACTATCCACTCCCTACACCCACAAACATACCTACTATCCACGCCCTACACCCACAAACATGCCTACTATCCACGCTCTACACCCACAAACATACCTACTATCCACGCTCTACACCCACAAACACACCTACTATCCACGCCCCACACCCACAAACAAACCTACTATCCACGCCCCACACCCACAAACAAACCTACTATCCACGCCCCACACCCACAAACAAACCTACTATCCACGCCCTACACCCACAAACAAACCTACTATCCACGCCCTACACCCACAAACAAACCTACTATCCACGCCCCACACCCACAAACAAACCTACTATCCACGCCCTACACCCACAAACAAACCTACTATCCACGCCCTACACCCACAAACAAACCTACTATCCACGCCCTACACCCACAAACAAACCTACTATCCACGCCCTACACCCACAAACAAACCTACTATCCACGCCCTACACCCACAAACAAACCTATTATCCACGTTCTACATCCACAAACACACACTACCCACCACCTACACCCACAATAGATGTACCACTCAGGGTAGCCATACCACTCTGGGTGGTTGATCCTTAGTGCAGCAGGAAAGAGAAAAATTATAAGTGGGTCATTCTATTCCTCGTGTGATGGATGGAAGGATGGATGGATGGATGGATGGATGGATGAATGGGAGACTGAATGGGAGGATAGATGGGTAGATGGGTGACTGAATGGGATGAGAGATGGGCAGGTGGGTGAATCGGTGGATGGATAAACAGCTAACTGGATGAATGGACATATGGACTTGGATGGCATATTTGGATGTAAAACCCTACGATATGAAGAACATTTTGGACGTATAAACCCATGACAATTAACACCACTTTGGACTTACATCACAGGAAACAGGTAAAACATTTCTGTGATCGTCCTTCAATAATTCCATACGCCAACCTTACCTGCATTTATCTCATTTACAGTATAAAATTTTAGTGTTAATTTCAGCATCGGAATCAATCAATCAATCTCTCTCTCTCTCTCTCTCAAGATGGAAAATTTCATGACGTAAAATCCGATGAAAACTCGACCCTGTTTATACGTGTTGCTTCGAGGTTTTGTTTTCACGTTAACCTCATGTTTCGTTTCGATAAATGACACATATCACAGGAGGTGAACTACAAACTGAACTTTGACCTGACACCAACGACCGACCGACGGAAGATGGGGCTTCGGGTTTAGTCGTATCCCATTTGAGAGTTTTATGAATGTGAAGCCCCGAATTAGTCAACAAACCCTACAGCTCAATTTGGATTCGAACTTGTGCATCTTGTTCTTGAATCAGAACCTTATCTCACATATATAGGGGTTAGGTTAGGTTGGGTTGGGTTAGGTTGGGTTAGGTTGGGTTGGGTTAGGTTAGATTGGGTTAGGTTAGGTGAGCCGTGTCCATCACAACCAGACAATTATCCCCGTCCACCAGATCTTCCCTTTAACAAATCAGGCCGCACCTCGATTATGCGGTTCAGTTCTGGTGCCCCTATTATAGAATGGATATAAATTCACTAGAGTCGGTGCAGCGAAGAATGACAAAAATGATTCCGGGACTTAGAAACCTTCCATATCAGGATAGGTTACAGAAACTTAACTTGCATTCCCTAGAAAGACGAAGAGTGCGGGGAGATATGATAGAAGTATTTAAGTGGGTGAAAGGAATCAATAAAGGGGATATAGATAAAGTTCTTATAATATCCGAGCAGGATAGGACTCGGAGCAACGGATTCAAGTTGGATAAGTTTAGGTTTAGGAGGGAGATAGGAAGAAACTGGTTCACAAATAGGGTGGTGGACGAGTGGAACAAGCTTAGCAACTTTGTAGTAAGTGCGGGAACTCTGGAAAGTTTCAAAAGGAGGCTAGATAGATTCATGGATGATAGAGAGTGGTAGTAACTCTCGACAGGAGCTGTCATGCACAGGCCAACCGGCCTATTGCAGACTCCTTATTTTTTTATGTTCTTATGTTCTTAAATCCTCAGCTGTTCTTATGTTCTTAAATCCTCAACATAAAAGACAAATTCACCTCCATGTGTTAAAATCTTACTACACTACATTACCGTCACCACTATACCAAACCTGTGTAATATTAACACACTAATACACTATTAAGACATCACCAAATCCATCAATAAACAGTACATCTTCCTTTACACTTGATTAGAAAGAAAAACAGGAAAATATGCCCAGAATCTCAATTTCATTCACTAACATTACGAAAAATTACAAGAGTTAAGAGTCAAAGCAAGATATGTGCTGTACGCAATGTTGATGTTATTTTGTTCGCCATCATTGTGTCCTAAAGTTAATCTGTTTTGTGAAGTATATCCTCGGACTTGGGAACAAATCATCATGTGTACTTTTGAGTATTAAGGTCTTGATCCATTTCCTTGATGTCTACCGTTTGGAACAGGTAACACCACCACAATTGTTTTAACCAAGACGAAAACGGACGAAAAAAAAAAGCTTCTACAAATATCAAGTATTAATTTTCTCTCTTTACAGGATCTAATACTCTTGGAAATGTGTTTAAATTAATCTGATTTGTTTTCATTTATTGTCGATCCTTCATAAGAGGACTCGTGGATCCCCCGAGCCTAGCCGGCCATTTTGTTTACATTTTTCGGTCGCTCTAAAATACCATTAAAACAATATTGAGTATAAACGTTTGGCTCAACTGATGATCTCAAACATGTCCCAACATTTTTTTGCCTCAACTCCACATTCTGTAACTCATTTAGGTAGATGTCCCTCACTACACATACACTGGACTATGTGTAATGTTGCAGCTAATGTGTTATCAAGATATTGCACATTATAAGTTCATGTGTGGTCATTATTATATCAAACGGAGGAATTTTAAAGAGCTATTACACCACCTGTATCATTAGTTGTCGCCAGGTGAAGGAATGTTTAGGTAGATTATATTTTATTTACTGTAATTAAAGTTTCAATACCTAAGACGTTCCACTATAAGAGTCTTTCAACCTCAGGTAAGGTCTTAAGACTTTCTACTCTAGGTCTTACACCCTGGAGTAGCTGTATCGTCCACTTAGGTAATTTACTCCACAAGGAACTACAAGTTACACCTTGATGTAATACTTCATTTACTGCCAAACTTTATAGGGAAATATTTTTTCACAAAGAATTTCAAGTTACAATTTCACATAATAAGTCACATTACAAACGTTCCTTCGGCTTACAGTTAAACTTTGCAATGTCAAGATATTTTTTTCACTGCAGAGGAAAGTATCCGTCATCATCATCATCACCACACACACACACACACACACACGCGCGCGCGCAAAGACAAAACTCCTGTATCCAGATTCTCAAAAGTTTATAAATTAAATTCTTCCCTAAAATTAAACAGACAATACATCTATTAATCATAGAGTATGTGAACAATATCGACGCCATATTGGTTACCATCTTTGAGTCATATAATTAGTTAGCTACATAGTGTTAATTATTTAGTTAAATAGGAAAAAATAATCTACTAGCGTGTGTTGTGACCAAAATAAATCAACATTGTATTTACTTTCTCCTCCAGGGGGCACTAAGTCTAGAAAAATGACACAATTGACATCTACATAAAGTGACTGACCAAGGGTAGATATTGGCTACCTTTTGTGTTACTTTGAGGTCGTAAGAACACACAGAGCTGCTCTTAAGGATGTTTACCATAATACACCTCAACCAGTTTCTCATTCACAAAAGTCAAACAATAAATCTGGTTCAAAAGATACACCGTAAATATTATTAGAATACAATAATCAATTACTGTATTATTGCATTGAGGCGAATAGTCCTATGGTGTTAAGATGTGTTCTTAAGCCACGAAGGTAAACAAAAGGTATTCAATATCTGCCTTGGTTGACGATGATCTGTAGACGTTAGCAAGTCCTCCTCCTCCTGCTCTCGAGTAGGGTAAAGAAGGCCTCACCTGACCAAAATTGTTAATTAAGATAGATTACATGAAGATTAACCCTCCCAGCTTATTTCAACTAATGATTAACCTAACGCTACATGGGAAGTTAAGTTAGGTTAGATTAAGTTAGGTTAGGTTAGGGTAGGGTAGGGTAGGGTAGGGTAGGGTAGGTGGTCAGGGGTAGGTCAGGTCAGGTCAGGTCAGGTAGTGCCAGTGTAGTTAATCTTGAGGTTAAATAAACTAGAGGCTAATCTTCACATGAGCCACTAAGACACTTTGACGGAGGCGGTTACGTACAACAGGAAAGCTCTGATAACATATAATGTACAGTATATACCGTTTAAGTTGCGTCAGCAGCTCTATACACCACTTATTGACCTACTCATTCACTGCCGTAGAAATATTTACTTTAACAGGTTTCTATATGGTTCCCAGTCATTATAATACGACCTTGTAAAATCAAATGATCTAAATTAAACTAAACTTATCCAAATTAAACTTATTAGCTAACAAATCCTTCTAAAACACGATATATGTAAATCAAAAGTTCTAAATTCAACTTAACTTATCGTAATATAACCATTATAACTAAACCATTTTAATTAACCTAACCTAAACACCTCAAGTGCCACAAACAGAAGGAAAAAACACCTTTAATATTATCGTGTAAGAAGCCCCTGTAACCCACTAACTCAAGGTAATGCATCTATATCAATCTACCTGCGTCGGAAGCTCTATACGTGACTATGATCGTTACCCACTGCTGGAGAACATTTGTACTTCTATAATTACCCCTGGAGAAACAATGCACCAATTTACGATTTATTTATTTTATTTTCATTTATTTTTTATTCTTGGTCCATACTGTAAACACCGCCCTCTTGTGAGTCCCGTCAGCCATTTTGATCTAAGTTTCGGGGATTCTAAAATAAACTATAAATAAATAAATAAATAAATAAATAAATAAAACAAGCATCTTTTGTTTTTCTAACCCATGAGCTGTGAGTCATCATTATATATACTTCAACATTACTGTAAACTAAGGCTAGAGAGGGTGTGTACAGTACTAGTGGAGCTAAGACGAGAAGGTATTTCAAATCCCTAAAGGGTTTTACAAGTGGAGAGTCTTACAAGTGGAGGGTCTTACAGGTGGAGGGTCTTACAAGTGGATGGTCTTACAGGTGGAGGATTTTAATAAGGATAAATACAGCAAGTCTTACAGTTGAATCAGCCAAGTCGAGGAAAAATCTTAAGAGTCATGTAACTTCTACCTGATGTTACCTGTAATCAAGCTAAGGTATATGTAAGAAGAATATTATCTCGTTACTATCCATTCCTCTTCCACTACCCTGCGAGGTGGTGTATTAATAGGCACAGATACTCATGATAAAGAAGGAATAAAGAGAAAGACGCACGATATCTATAAAATGCGACAGAATATACCTACACATGCGTAATCCTAACCCATCCCAACCCAACCCAACCCTATCCTACCCTCAGCTTCACCACAGTACACAAAGTCATTCTTGGTATCAGAGTGACGCATAAACACCCTGTATCGCCTAAGACACATTTGAATCGGATGGTTCGTTGGCGGTTTTATTTCTTCGGTATAAACCAGTGAAGCAATTAGTTCGTGGAAACAGCGAGTCAAAATACTTCACATCAGCTTCGTTTACGACCTCCAGCTGATATTTACTTCTGTTGTCTATATCAATCACATTTTATAATGAAAAAAAAAATATGGTTAGTTACTTATAAATGAAAATAAATCATACTTAGACACTTAGGAGTGGGGAAAAAAGATACTTAAGATACTTACAAATGAAAACACTCTTTGATACTTAAATTAGGACAAAATAAACGGACATAAAGATTTAACTATGAGCGGTGGATATTACGACATGTACCGGCTATCAATACAGAGGCGCTATTTAGCCGTGAAGTTCTCTCAGAAACCCAACAAGACAATATGTGGTCACTTAAAAATTTCAGGTTAATTTTTAACACCATCCGTCATTTTAAACCTTGGCACCTGTAGATTAAGAAAATATATGGTGATATTTTTTCTGATGGGATAAAGGTCGTATTTGTCCAGAGAAGTAAGAGAGGAAAAAATCACTTGAGAGGCATGACGCACAGAGTGTCTAAGGTGATAAAAGATCATATACTACCATTTGGGTTTTCAAATTAAGTTCATTACATAAAATATCAAACTCATAAAGATTACAAAAGAACAGAATACCATGAGCTCTCTACAGCTATTGTCAGCTGTCAATATGCTGATGTACAGAAGCTACATAATGTTATTGGTGACTGTAATCCCAGGAAAATGATGCTCTTATAAACTTGGTAACTGGAGCTGTAATGCCAGAAAATGCCAAATATGACAATCTATGTGCATATGAAGTTGGAAGACAAAATTATGAAAATTTTGTCAAGGAACGTATTGTTGGTCCATTGGGCATCTGGGAAAAGCTGAACAAGGTTAATCTACTGTCGTGGAAAGCAGCAAATAAGACTTCAACCATCAAATTGTTATCACAAGTTATAGAACTTAAGCAGGACATACAGTATATGCATCACAGAAGGGCAGCACTGTACATATCAAGTCACCAGACACTGATGTGTTTGGCATATTAAAGCAGCCTCAACTTGGAGAAAATACAAGTATGATAACAGGAACTGGTGAGCGACGACACATTGGGCAGAGAGCCTTACAGGTTTCCATGCCTTCACAGGATCTGACTGCATTGGAAAATTTGTTGGCAAAGGAAAGAAAGCATGTTGGAGCACTTTGATGAAATCTAACACAAAAGTCCTAGATGCATTCAAGATGCTGAGTAGACCAAATGCCCTCCAGCAGACATGTACAGTATATTGGTCTAGAGGAATTTGTATTTAAGCTCTACTGTCCACGAATGACTTTCACTAAACTGTCAAAACTTAGATGGCATCTCTTCAAGATAACGCAGGCAGAAGCTGGAGAACTACCAGCGACTGCAGCAACTCTAAAGTATCATATATTGAGAGGAAGGTATCAAGCTCTTCTGTGGTCTTGTGATGCAGACAGTGAAATGCTTTCACAATTAGAGCATGGCTGGAAGATTGACAATGACTGTTTCATACTAGTAATATCAGACCAACCACCAGCTCCAAAAGCAATCACAGAACTTGTTAAATGTGGATGTGGCGTCAGGAAATGTGGATCATTGTCATGTTCATACAGAAAGAATCAGAAAGAATAGCATGACATGCACCGAGATGTGTAACTGTCAAGCAGATGATGAGAAATGCCTAGACAAGGTGAAGGAATCTGTTGTACACAGAAGACTCTGATGACGAGGACTGAAGCAATGTCGTAAATAATAACTTGTGACTTGTATACACATGATGTATAACACTACAAACTTTTAATAAATATATAACGGTGGTTCTAAGCTTTTCAGATAATGGTAATAAGTATATGTTTAATTTCCAGTATTTGTCTTTAGCAATTAATTTTACTTACTGCAATCTCTTCTTTGCCAGAGACAGGATGGCATATATGAGCAGCCATGTTTGTAACACACTTAAGATATTATAACAGCATTCATAATATATTACGTTAAATTGTAATGATATAATACTATATGTTCATAGGTTATTAGTCATGTTTTAAGTTACTTAGGAGTTAATGGTAATACGTCTGTGGTTCATTACGCCACTCTTTGATAAAACTTCTTTAATGGCATAAAACTTATAATAAACCGTTCAGAAAAAATTACACCACAGTTCCTTAACATAGTTTATAAGGATTATTACGATGTATGGTGTCAAAAATTAACATGAAATTTTTACGGGATTACTTAAGCTCCTACACTAAAACCTGCCGACCTAACCTAACCTTTTTTACCCACCTCCACCTACTTACCTAACCTGACATAATCTAACCAAACCTGACATAATCTAACCTAACCTGACATTATCTAACCTAACCTGATATAATCTAACCTAACCTGACATAATCTAACGTAATCTAACCTAACCTGACATAATCTAACCTAACCTGACATTATCTAACCTAACCTGACATAATCTAACCTAACCTGACATAATCTAACCTAACCTGACATAATCTAACCTAACCTGACATAATCTTACCTAACCTGACATAATCTAACCAACCTGACATAATCTAACCTAACCTGACATAATCTAACCTAACCTGACATAATCTAACCTAACCTGACATAATCTAACCTAACCTGACGTAATCTAACCTAACCTGACATAATCGAACCTAACCTGACATAATCGAACCTAACCTCCCCGTCTGACATAAGCTAACCTAATCAAACCTAACTTTCCCACCTACCGACCGTAACCTATCTACTTATTACCTACCTAACCTAACTTAACTTAATCCAACCTGACGTAATCTAACCTAACCTATTGAAACTTAACTTAACCACCTACCCCATCTAACACCACTTTGTAATCTCTTTGCACTACCGCTCACAGGATGTGTATGGGGGGCACAATAAACTAGCCTCTAACTGGCAAAATTAACAAAACTAACCTAACCTAACCCAACCTGACTTTACCTAACCTGATCTTATCTATCCAACTTAAACACCTTAGAATATATAATAAAGCCGTTAGGTTAATTTAGGCTAAATATGGTTGATTCATATTTCGTTTTGACAGAAATTCCCGGCAAAATAACGTATCTATATTGAGAACCACCGCCATGTTGGTTCCACGTTAACAAGACACGGATACACTACAGAATAACCCGCGTTCGTTTAACCTCAATTACTACAGTTTACTTTATAATCTTACTTCGCAATCTTCACTACATCTCACTTCACAATCTTCACTACATCTCACTCCACAATCTTCACTACATCTCACTTCACAATCTTCACGACATCTCACTTCACAATCTTCACTACATCTCACTTCACAATCTTCACTACATCTCACTTCACAATCTTCACTACATCTCATTCACAATCTTTACCACATCTTACTTCACAATCTTTACCACTTCTTACTTCACAATCTTCACTACATCTCACTTCACAATCTTCACTACATCTCACTTCACAATCTTCACTACATCTCACTTCACAATCTTCACTACATCTCACTTCACAATCTTCATTACATCTCACTTCACAATCTTCACTACATCTCACTTCACAATCTTCACTACATCTCACTTCACAATCTTCACTACATCTCACTTCACAATCTTCACTACATCTCACTTCAAAATCTTCACTACATCTCACTTCACAATCTTCACTACATCTCACTTCACAATCTTCACTACATCTCACTTCACAATCTTCACTACATCTCACTTCAAAATCTTCACTTCATCTCACTTCACAATCTTCACTACATCTCACTTCACAATCTTCTCTTGTTAATTCCACCTCACAATCTTTCTACCAAACTCCTACCACAATCTTCTTAATTACATCTCACTTCACAATCTTCATACTACATCTCACTTCTTGCCAATCTCACTACATCCTACTTCACAATCTTCTATTACATCTCATCACAATCTTCATCATATCCTCACTCACAATCTTCAATTAAGACCCCACTCACAATCTTCAATGACATCTCACTCTACACATCCCACTTGCCAATCTTCTCATCACATCTCACTTCACAATCTTCTTACCATCCCACTCTGCCAATCTTCACTTTATCTCACTCTTGCCAATCTTCACTACATCCTCACTCTACAATCTTCACTTACATCTCACTCTCTACAATCTTCACCACATCTCCCACTTCACAATCTCTTACTACATCTCACTCTCACAATCTTCATACATCTCACTTCACAGTCTTCACTAGACCTTCACTTCCTCACAATCTTCACTACATCCCCACTTCACAATCTTCACTACATCCTCACTTCACAATCTCACACTACATCTCACTCTGCCAATCTCTGGCCACATCCCACTCTGCACAATCTCTCACCACATCCCCACTCTTACACCTCTACCTTTACATGTCACCAGCCAATCTTCACTACATCTCACTTCACAATCTTCACTACATCTCACTTCACAATCTTCACTACATCTCACTTAACAATCTTCACCACATCTCACTTCACAATCTTCACTACATCTCACTTCACAATCTTCACTACACCTCACTTCACAATCTTCACTACATCTCACTTCACAATCTTCACTAACACCATCCTTCATCACTACATATAACAACATCCATCATCACTACTTATAACACCATCCATCATCATCACTACATATAACACGATCCATCATCACTACATATAACACCATCCACCATCACTACATATAGAACCATCCATCACGACATATAACACCATCCAACACCACTACATATAACACCAACCATCATCATTACATATATTATCATCCATCATCACTACATATAACTCCATCCATCATCACTACATATGACACCATCCAGCATCACTACATATAACACCACCCATCATCACTACATATAACATCATGCATCATCAGTACATATAACACCATCCATCAACACTACATATAAAACCAACCTATCATCACTACATATAATATCATCCATCATCACTACATATAACACCATCCAACATCACTACATATAACACCACCCATCATCACTACATATTACATCATCCATCACTACATATAACTCTATCCATCATCACTACATATAACACCATCCAGCATCACTACATATAACACCAACCATCATCACTACATATAACATCATGCATCATCACTACATATAACACCATCCATCATCACTACATATAAAACCATCCTATCATCACTACATATAACATCATCCATCATCACTACATATAACACCATCCATCACTACATATAGAACCATCCTATCATCACTACATATAATATCATCCATCATCACTACATATAACACCATCCAACATCACTACATATAACACCACCCATCATCACTACATATAACATCATCCATCATCACTACATATAACTCTATCCATCATCACTACATATAACACCATCCAGCATCACTACATATAACACCAACCATCATCACTACATATATCATCATGCATCATCACTATATATAACACCATCCATCATCACTACATATATTACCCTCCTATCATCACTACATATAACACCATCCATCATTACTACATATAACGCCATCCTTCATCACTACATATAACACCATCCATCATCACTACATATTATAACACCATCCATCATCTCTACAAACACCAGTCCTCAATACTATAGTGATAAACAGAGCTTCATTTTGTTGTCAATTTCTTTAAATTCCAACCTTATTAAACCGTAATTCTTTCTGTATGGTCAAATTTTGATTTGACCTCATTGAGAGAGCTGTTAGTGTCAGTACATCACAATGGTGTTCCGACGCACTGTATCGAAGGTGTCTGAGGTGGAGGTGAAGGCTTGCAAGGATTTCGTTGTAGACTTCGACACCAGCTTTGTGGTGGTTGCAACAAACATCTACCCTGGTGTGGCCCCTAAGCAGATTCGACCATTGTTTGAGGAATGTGGACAGATCGACCTATTTGTGATGCCTGCAAAAGACAACAAAAATGAACACTATGGCTTCGCATACATCCGATACTTTGACGAAGCCTCCTGTGATAAGGCTGTTGGACGATTGGATGGTGACAGCATTGGCCGCAGCCGAAAATCAACTAACAAACTGGAAGTTAACTACTACAGTGCCCATGGTACCTTGAACAACCTTGATCGCCAAGTTGCTGAGTTCATTGTTCTATCCAATGTTGCCGACCAACAACCCGCCTCTATCCTTAAGAAGACCAACGTACGCACTACCGTTGCCAAGTCAGTTACCTTCAATTATGACAATTTGGGCGACATCAGGGAGCGCGAAACTTCCACAGCTACTTACACTCTGTCTGTACCTCCCAACCAATGAATCTAACTCAACTGCTGCCATCGAATAAGAAAACGTCACCAATAGTTGTACCTCTGGGAACCTGGAGGGAGGCACCAACCCTGATGAAGGCTCAGTAATATCTACCATGTTATTTAAACACTTATAACACATATAACATCATCCATCATCACTACATATAACACCATCCATCATCACTACATATAACACCATCTATCATCACTACATATAACATCATCCATCATCACTACAGATCGGTAGAGTAGTTTTCGAGATTCTCGTGCGGACACACAAGCAAACACACACACACACACACAAACAGACATACTTTGTTTTATATCGATAGAAGATAGATCATCACTACATATAACACCGCCCATCATCACTACATATAACATCATCCATCATCACTACATATAACACCACCCATCATCACTACATATAACATCATCCATCATCACTACATATAACATCATCCATCATCACTACATATAACACCATCCATCATCACTACATATAACACCATCCATCATCACTACATATAACACCATCCATCATCACTACATATAACATCATCCATCATCACTACATATAACACCATCCATCATCACTACATATAACATCATCCATCATCACTACATATAACACCATCCAACATCACTACATATAACACCATCCATCATCACTACAGATCGGTATAGTAGTTTCCGAGATTCTCGTGCGGACACACAAACACACACACTAACAATAATACATACTTCTTTGTTTTATATATATAGATATAAGAAACAAAAATCTTTAATTATTTATTAATTGTAAGTTTTAAGGTTTTCCTGGAACCTGGAACCATTGGCAGGAAATAAGGACACTTGAACCTTGAAAACTTACTGTCGTCATAATTATTTATAATAAACCTGTCGATGTTTATTTCCGGGTTAAAGTAAAAGCAAGGTTTTGTCTGGACTATTATCATATAGACAGTTGCTGGTTGACGATACTGAAGGCCTATACAGGTGTGTGGTGCTTGTGCTTGGTGATGCTTCGTTTTTGAGAGATAATCCCAGGAGTGAACTTTGTTCTGAAAGGACAAACAAAAAAAGTCATTAGTTATCGTTGTCTCGGAAGTGTTTATATGTCGGTCACTCTTGTGTTGTCGATGTGTCCACCCCACAGAGTTATTGCGTGAAGTGACACATTAGATTTCAATTAAAGATCCTCTCCTCTCCATATGGAAGCTGTTCACACCTCTTGACAGTATTTGGTCTGACATTTAGTTATAAAGGTCGTTTTTTGTCTAGTTCATCTTCCTATGAAAATTAACAATTCATATCACGTTTTAGAGTTGTATGTTCTTCAAGCCAATTAACACAGTACAGGTAACACCAGAGTCAGGCAGGTACAGTGTTAAGCGTCGTGGTCTACTGCTGTCTTACTGAGTAACGATGATGAAGTAAAGTGGGAAATGACTTTGCCATGAGAGAGGAGAGGAAAGAGAGAAGGAAAGAATAGAAACGGGAAGTAAAGTAGTAGGGAGTAATAGCAGGTGGGCTGTCCACCTAGCTGAGTAAAGGTGATTGGTTGGGGTGGTGGCCATACACAGCACGCTCCTGCTCGCTCAAGGGAGGCTGGGGTGGGGGAAGCTAAGCTAGTTAGGCATTCAGTACTGTATTGTGTGTTAATTTATGTAAGTTAAATGGTGGTGTTATTTATTCATGTATTGTATAAAGTGAGTCTCTTTTTTATATAATAACTCACCTGAAGTGTCGCCCCAGGAAAAGGTAACAGAGACCTTAATGACACAGGTAGATTGTCACTCCCCTCGCCGCCCAGCGTATCCCACCTGAAGATTAACCATCCCGGCGATACCTGGGGGGGTGGCTTAAGTATAATATATACTCTTATATAATAATGTTGATGCTATAATACACTGGCAGTCATAGTACAGTACATGTGTTGCCTTTATTGAGTTGAGTTTTGTATTTTTAGAAAAAGAGAGAGAAATCTGAGCAACATAATATGGAGAGAGAGAGAGAGAGAGAGAGAGAGAGAGAGTGTATTGCATTGCCACACCTGATTCCTTCCTGGTGTATATTTTTACCACCTCTGGTACAACTGTGTCTCTTGCCGATCTATTTTGCACTGTCGCTTCCTGCCTTTCATCTTCCACCTTTCATCTTCTTCTTCATCTTCTTCTCCCCATCGTCTTTCTCCTCCATCTTACCCCTTCATCTTCCCTCCCTTCTTCCTCCCTTCCATCTCCCCCATTCATTTCTTCCCCCTTCATCTTCCTTTCCCCTTTATTTTACCCCTCCATCTTCCCTCCTTTTACCTTCCTCCTTCGGTCTTCTCCTTTCTTTTCCACCAATCTCCTTACCTTCCACTGCTGTCTTAGTCCATTACTGTTTTTAGAAATTTAGTTTTTTCAAGGATTTCGATATTTCATTCACTTACAATTCTTTTTTGTTTTAATTTCATTTTCTCACTCCTGATTCAAGTGATTCAAGAGATGCAGATAATTTGAAATATCCAGCCCTTATAATGTCTTTAGTGCCTCTTAAACTTGGGTAAATATTATTCATTAAGTTTATAAACAAATACACGACTCAGACACGTTGGTATTATAATCACAAAGCAAAGATATCGAGAAGTTGTGACGCTTCATCTGTACAACCAGTTGAGAATAAACTTTCCTTCTCTAAAAGTTACAAGAAATGAGGGAGAGTTTCTCGCCAGGGGGCGCAGCGCTGTGAGAGAAGAATTAAATAAGCCTGATTAGCTAAGAAGACGACCAGGGGTAAGAAATGGTCCGTCTTGAGGATGTGGTTGAGGAGGTGAGGTGAAGATATAAACCTCGAAGACGTCATAAAACACAGAGATGACACTATTTCTAACCTTCCCAAGTCTCTGGTGGGTGGCAGGTGATCACCAACATGAAATACACCAACATGAAATACACCAACATGAAATACACCAACATGAAATGCGCCAAAATGAAATAGAAGATGCCAAGTGAGGTTGATTGTGACTCAGACAGTAACCATAGCAGGACCTAAAAACAGCCAAGACTGTTCTAAAATGAGAACTTAAATTATAATTTCTGCCCAAGAGTGCGAGTGAGTGAACTTTAATTTCCATTATAGTACAGTATAAAACTTTAATGAGTTTATCTTCAACGTGATCTTAAATTTTAGTGGGTGAATTTTTTTCATTGGATAATTAAGTCTTTGAGAATAACATTTTAAGGCGGCCATTTAGTGTCATCATGCTGTAAGATGTAGATACGCTCCAAAAAGTATGCTTACGATTTTGTGTTAGACGATATGACACAACAGACAAAGGATTTTGACGACCCTACCGAGACAACAGGAGTCACAGTGTTCATTTTGAAATTCATCGGTCTCCTCCATAAAGGCACTTTTGGAGTGTTTGTTTACAACCCCTAGTGGTTAATGTGATGCAGCAGTGTACAGCTCATAGTCCATAAGGTGTTTCTTAGGCCAGACTCTTGAGAGTACAGTGGGTGGTTACACTACTCACCTGCCTTACACTCTCCCTGATGCTTTTGTTAGATGTTGAAACAGGAACTGTGGATCAACCTGTACAGCTTCTCCTTTTACTTTCACACAAACAATAGATTTAACATGTTGCCTAAGTACTTTGATGAAACAATAAGCACAAATGTGTTATCGTCATGATCCGCCTTATGTGATTATATTGCCATTTGATGTGGGCCCGACCTTGTTTTGACACACTGACTGGCCTCGTGTTAATTTATTCTAACTTAACATACTTTTTTCGTACCTGAACTCCTCGACCGAACGCTCTTAAAGTTTGTAGAGAAGTTGAAACGGGTCTTATTGATATTCGTGTAAGCAGATTGATAGAGGTCCCAGCAATAAGAGAGTACAGCCGGGTCCTGCTGGAGACACTGAACACATTTCAGTTATTACATCTGGAAATACACGATCACTCACCAAAGAAAACGAAGACAATTTTACCAACTAATATGGTCGAGGTTCTGTAGATATGGGCCACAGCTCACGTACGGTCGCTATCTGATCTTCTCGACCAGTGTAACAAGAAAGATCTTTACAAACACTATAATATGTAGTCAATGTGCAGTGACTCAGTAATAACTTATTGCTCCTTTGATTCAAGTGTTCGACAACAAGCCGAATATGTTCCCTCTGTTCCTTTGACTATCTTGTGTGTACGATCTTGTGGACTGGGGCGTGATCACGATCAATGGTTGTCCCACTCACTCACTCACTAGGTTTCCTGCCATATCTTACCCATGAAATTAGATTAAATCTGCCCTGTCGTATCCTCTTTACCTATTCTATCCCCCCTTGTCTCTATAAACCTTAATATATCATCACTCTCTCTCCCCTACTCTCCTTCCCTGCTTCCTCTACCACTATCTCCACCTCCTCTTTCCTTCCCCTTCCACAATTATTATATCCTCATATCTATGTCTGTCATTCTCTTTATCTGTTCCTACTTCTTTCACTATATCTCTCTATTCCCTCAACCTAAATCACAATGGCTACAAGAACGAGAGCTTGTGTTGGTAAAAGAGGAATTTTTGAACACCATGACAACTGTATATTTTTTGATGACTTACGGAGAACGTGTGGCGTGATTAGTGTAGAAGAGGAGATTGTCACACCCTTCTACCCAGTTTTGTTAGTCTCTTATGCCCCACCCTGCCAGTCCTCATACCCTACCCTTCTAGTTCCTCATACCCTACCCTGTTAGTCCCTCATACCCTACCCTGTTAATCGCTCATACCCTACCATTCCAGTCCCTCATATTCCACCCTACCAGATCCTCATACCTCACCCTTCCAGCCTGTCTTTGTGTCCCAACCAAATTAAGTTCTGTAAAAATCTACCTGATGTCTTTCGCCTTCCCTTACCATCATCTCCCAATTGGTTGTCTTGTAAATAGTAGATCGATGCCCTGGAGTCTCTGGTAGTTTCAATAAGTCTGGAGCCCAACTCATTAAGGAACTTCAGGGTGCTGTCATGCTGGGGAGGGATGGAGAGGGAGCTGCATTATGCTGTCATGCAGGGGAGGGAGGGAGAGGGAGCTGCATTATGCTGTCATGCTGGGGAGGGGGGAGAGGGAGCTGCATAATGTTGTCATGCTGGGGAGGGAGGGAGAGGGAGCTGCATTATACTGTCATGCTGAGGAGGGAGGGAGGGAGAGGGAGCTGCATTATGCTGTCATGCTGGGGGAGAGAGGGGAGAGGGAGCGTATTGGGAGTGCTGTCATGTTGGGGAGGGAGGGAGAGGGAACTGCATTATGCTGTCATGCTGGGAGTGGGAGTGGGAGAGCGAGTTGCATAATGTTGTCATGTTGGGGGAGGGAGGGAGAGGAGCTGCATTATGCTGTCATGTTGGGAGGGAAGGGAGAGGGAGCTGCATTATGATGTCATGCTGGGAAGGGAGGGAGAGGAAGTTGCATTATGCTGTCATGCTCGGAAGGAGGGAGAGGAGCTGTATTATGCTGTCATGCTGGGGAGGGGAGGGAGGGAGAGGGAGCTGCATTATGCTGTCATGCTGGGAAGGAGGGAGGGAGCTGCATTATGCTGTCATGTTGGGGAGAGAGGGAGAGGGAGCTGCATTATGCTGTCATGCTGGGGAGGGATGGAGAGGGAGCTGCATTATGCTGTCATGCTGGGAGAGAGGAGAGGGTGCTGCATTATGCTGTCATGTTGGGAGGGATGGAGAGGAGCTGCATTATGCTGTCATGCTGGGGAAGGAGGGAGAGGAGCTGCATTATGCTGTCATGCCTGGGAGGGAGGGAGGGAGAGGGCGCTGCATTATGCTGTCATGCTGAGAAGGGAGGGAGAGGGAGCTGCATTATGCTGTCATGCTCGGGAAGGAAGGAGAGGGAACTGCATTATGCTGTCAAGCTGGGGATGGAGGGAGAGGGAGCTTCATTATGCTGTCATGCTGGGGAGAGAGGGAGAGGGAGCTGCATTATGCTGTCATGCTGGGGAGGGATGGAGAGGGAGCTGCATTATGCTGTCATGCTGGGGAGGGCGGGAGAGGGAGCTGCATTATGCTGTCATGCTGGGGGAGGGAGGGAGGGAGAGGGAGCTGCATTATGCTGTCATGCTGGGAAGGTAGGGAGAGGGAGCTGCATTATGCTGTCATGCTGGGGAGGGAGGGAGAGGGAGCTGCATTATGTTGACATGCTGGGGAGGGAGGGAGAGGGAGCTGCATAATGTTGTCATGCTGGGTAGGGAGTGAGAGGGAGTTGCATTATCCTGTCATGCTGGGGAGAGAGGGAGAGGGAGTTGCATTATGTTGTCATGCTGGGGAGGGAGGTAGAGGGAGCTGCATTATGCTGTCATGTCGGGGAGGGAGGGAGAGGAGGTCGCATTATGCTGCATGCTGCATTAATATGATGCAGCACAACTCCAGCAGTCTCACTACAGCTTTGTATGTTTACTGTATGTTTACAGTCGAATGAAAACCTGAGAGACTACTCAATATAAGTCCTTTCATTATCATTGTCACGGACACGGACACAAGAATTCAATGGATCTAAGTAACGAAAATAAGGAATAATTTAAGTTGTTGTCAAAGACTTTCATATGATTATTGTTTATAACTGAAGGTCTTGGAACTATTTTATCACAACAAAGAAATATAATGCAGTAAAACATGGACAGTGACGAAGTACAATAAAGAAA
>NW_024738778.1:0-23412 GCF_018991925.1 Homarus americanus | reverse complement strand
CTATTAGTATGACGGTAAGGTAATCGCCATCAACCCACCCCACACCACCACCATCCACCATCACCATCACCACCACCATCACCATCACCACCACCACCACCACCACCACCACCACCACCACACCACCACCATCACCACCACCACCACCACCACCACCACCACCACCACCACTCACCACACCACCACCACCATCACCACCACCATCACCACCACCACCACCACCACCACCACCACACACCACCACCCACCACCACCACACCACCACCACCACCATCACCACCACCACCACCACCATCACCACCACCATCACCACCACCACCACACCACCACCACCATCACCACCACCACCACCATCACCACCACCACCACCACCACCATCACCACCACCACCACCATCACCACCACCACCACCACCACCACCACCACCATCACCACCATCACCACCACCATCACCACCACCACTCACCACCACCACCACCATCACCACCACCACCACCACCACCACCACCACCACCACCACCATCACCACCACCACCACCACCACCACCACACTCCACCACCATCACCACCACCACTGTCATAAACTGGATTTACCATAACTACATATCCAAACAAAAATGTAAAGTCACAACATTGCAAAATTCCCTCACAAGAAAAATACTGATGTTGCAAAGAATTTATAAAATATTGCTAACATACACCTGCATTAATAATTTTACCCTTACGAAAGTTTGTATACACTTTCCACGATAAGAAACTCTTATACACATATACATCTTGTGACCTCTGAATCCCAGTTGAATTTTGCAACATATTTGACACTGTGCAATATATGTGACAATTTTTGCAACATATTTGACACTTTTTTAAATATATGTGACACTTTTTGCAACATTTTTGACACATACATACATACATACATACATACATACATACATACATAGAGTTTTTACCGAGACTTTTCCTCTATTATCTACAAAGTGAAAATAACAATAAATAAATACATCAGTTAATGCAATATAAATACAATAGTTAATACAATACAGCTCATTAACATACAGAAGTTCATTATCACCTGTAACAACTAATTATTTAATCTAATTACAGCGTTGGTGTGATTAATTAGTTGTGTATATTGTAATAAATTAAGGAGAGGAAACAGAGTGGGTACAAAATAAGAGGGAAATAAAGTGGGAAATAAAGTGGGAACTAAATGAGAGGGAAATAAAGTGGGAACAAAGAGGGAAAACAGAGTGGGAACTAAGGAGGAAATGGAGTGGGGACAAAATAAGAGGGAAATAAATTGGGAACTAAATAAGAAGGAAATAATGTAGGAAAAATTAAGAGGGAAATGGAGGAACAAAGTAGAGGGAAATAACGTGGGAAATAAAGTGGGCAGAAATTAAATAGGGAAATGAAGTGGGAACAAATTAAGAAGAACAAGAACAAGAAAAGAATAAGGTTTGGAAATAGAGTAGGAACAAGTTACCAAATATCATCATTAACTCTAATACGCTGGATAGCTTCAAACATACTGTAGGTTGGATGGATATATGTAGGGAAGGTGTAAACGACTGTCCAAGTGACCCGCTGCTGTTTACTCCAGTCTTATGTTCTTATGTTCTTGTGTTCTTGTGTTCTGTGTTCTCTTTCAAGGTGTGACTGCCACTGAGGGTGAATACACGCTTCATCACCATCATCACCATCATCATCATCATCATCATCATCATCATCATCATCATCATCATCATCATCATCATCATCATCATCATCATTATCACCACCATCATCACACCATCATCATCATCATCATACGCCCGGTACCAACTCACCCTACTACCCCACCCCTAACCCCAGCTCACCCCCACCCCACCCCACCCCACCCCCACCCCACCCCACCCACCCCACCTCACCCCACACACCCCCACCCCACCCCACCCCACCCCACCCCACCTCCTGGGAACAAGAGTGAGAGAGTCAATTTGAAAGTCAGGATGGTATTCATAGAGCCACTTGACGCAGCTGGAGAGACGAACCTTATAGTGTATCATTATTAAAATACTTGTGTGTGTGTGTGTGTGTGTGTGTGTGTGTGTGTGTGTGTGTGTGTGTTATATTGTTGTTGACAGTTAACTCATTATCAGTGTCCTCACGTTACCTAATTGTTGTCTGTCATTGGTACTACCTCACCTGCATATAATGATGGCTATTATCATACTTAATGGGTTGTTAGTGTGTCTCATTACCATTAAGCCCTTCCTGCACCTTGGGTCTCTCTCTCTCTCTCTCTCTCTCTCTCTCTCTCTCTCTCTCTCTCTACACATCACGTGTTCATCAGGGTGTGGTAGTGATCAGTGACAGGTGTAATTGACGGGTGTTGCTGACTGACGGGTGTTGCTGACTGACAGGTGTTGCTGACTGACAGGTGTTGCTGACTGACGGGTGTTGCTCATTCACATTGGGGTCGTGTTGCCTCCTCTCTCTGCCTCCCCTCCTGCTCCTCCTCTCCTGCCTCCCCTCCTGCTGCCTCCCCTCCTGCCCCCTCCCTTCTGCTGCCTCCCTCCCTGCTGCCTCTCTCCTGCTGCCTCCTCTCCTGCTCCTCCCTCCTGCTGCCTCCCCTCCTGCTGCCTCCCCTCCTGCTGCCTCCCCTTCTGCTGCCTCCCTCCTGCTGCCTCTCCCCCTCCTGCTGCCTCCCTTCTGCTGCCTCCCCTCCTGCTGCCTCCCTCCCTGCCTCCCTCTCCTGCTGCCTCCTCTCCTGCTGCCTCCCCTCCTGCTGCCTCCTCTCCTGCTGCCTCCCCTCCTGCTGCCTCCCCTCCTGCCTCCCTTCTGCTGCCTCCCCTCCTGCTGCCTCCCCTCCTGCTGCCTCCCCTTCTGCTGCCTCCCCTCCCTCCTGCCGCCTCCCCCTCCTGCTGCCCTCCCCCTCCCTGCCCCTCCCTTCCTGCTGCCTCCCCCTTCTGCTGCCTCCTCCTGCTGCCTCCCCTCCTGCTGCCTCCCCTCCTGCTGCCTCCCCTCCTGCCTCCTTCCTGCCTCCCCTCCTGCTGCCTCCCCCTCCTGCTGCCTCCTTCTGCTGCCTCCCCTCCTGCTGCCTCCCCTCCTGCTGCCTCCCCTCCTGCTGCCTCCCCTCCTGCCTCCCCTCCTGCTGCCTCCTCCTGCTGCCTCCCTCCTGTCAAGGATCACTGCTGTACTCGCTAACGTACCTATTATTATTACTGCTCCTGACCCTCCATCTCTCTCCCCTTTCCTCCTCACTCCTTCCTCATCTTCCTCCCTCACTCACCAACATAATAACATAATTATGGAGTAAACAGCAGCGGGTCATACTGGACAGTCCTGTTTACAAACCCTATTGCTCATATATCCATCCAACCTACAGTATGTTTGACTATCCAGCGTATTAGTTAATGATGATGTTGGTAACTTGTTCCATTCATCACTACTCTATTTCCCAAACTCATGTGTTTTATCTATTTCTTAAATCATTTGTCTAATTTAAACCATTGTTACGAGTTCGCTCCTGGTTGATAGTTTAGTACCTTTTGTAATGTCCACTTTGTTTAGCCCTGACTCCTTTTATACCTCTATCAGGTCGCCCCTCACCACGTCTCTCGAGGGAGTGTAAATTAAGATGCTTTAAGTCGGACATAGTCAGGTTAGGTTAGGTTAACATTCCGGTAATCTATCATAAATGCGGCTCGATGGCCACCTGTCAGTGCGGCCTACTTCTGAAATTACCATGAACCCTTTGTGAGGCCACCACACCCAAGCCTTAATATATTGGCCTGCATGATCACCTCTACAACCTGTAAAGTGTGACGCCTCAGTAGTGTAAAAAATACTTTCTGGCAAGTATGATGAAATTACAGTGTACAATTATGTTATAAATAGTTACTGGTGATATGAAAAGTATAAGATAGGCGTAATAAATGGTATCAAGACTCAGGGTCACACATACCTAGTAACTCATGCATGTGCCTGTGTTTTGAGACCTCTGTGGTTTTATTGTGGCCCTCTGTGGTTTTGTGGCCCTCTGTGGTTTTATTGTGGCCCTCTGTGGTTTTATTGTGGCCCTCCTATAGATTTTTATTGTGGCCTCTGTACGCCGGGCTCCTTCACCTCCTACCCCACCTCTCCCTCACCCCTCCCTCATCTCCCTCCCCCTCTCCCTCACCCCCCTCCCTCACTCCTCCCTCACCACACACGCTGTTTCAACATCAATTTTATAAACAAATACATTTCCCCATTCTCTTTGTTGTAAGTCATCTGTAAAACTCATCTTTAGAGCTGTGTTTGTTTGTGTGTGTTTGTAATTACGTACACACAAAAAAACAAACAAACATTTAAGCGTGGTGTTTGTTTTTTTCGTGTGGGATTTTTTTTTACTTGGATTTACATTAATGTCAAAAATAATTGGAAAAAGAAATTTGTTTAATTTATTTTTCCTCGTTGGTAAATAATAATGGTCATGTCCGAAACAAAAAAAATGAGAATAAATACCAGTGAGGTTTAATTATTTTATTGTTTTGTTTTTATAAAGTTTTAGACGCTTTTGTTTTTTTCTTGTGTAAATTTTGTATTTTTAAGTTTCATGTGATTTTATTATTTTTTTTTTGGTGACGTAATGAGTAATTTTATTTTGTTTATTTTGTATTAATTTTTTTATCGTGTGTGTGTGTGTGTGTGTCTCTCTCTCTCTCTCTCTCTCTCTCTCTCTCTCTCCTTGCACTAGATGTGTTGACTGAGTGACCGGCCCTCACCCACCCCTTACCCACCCACCCACCTCACCACCCACCACCCCACCCCACCCCCACCCCACCCCACCCCCACCCACCCACCACCCCACCTCACCTTTGGATTGAATAAACAGACAATAATTTACTGAGTAACAGGACTCGAGATCATGTAAACCAGATTTTCTTTTATTATGTGAGTGACCAGTCCTCAGTCCTCAGCCACTCACACGTATAAGCTGGTAACTCGTTGAGGGAAGGTTTTAGTACACGTAATAAAAGTTGAAGGGGGAGGGGAGGGGAGGGGGGAGGGGTGGAGGGGGGGTTTGTGTGGAGGTGTAGCATTTGTATTCCTTGGAACAAAAATCGAATGCAAATCCAATCTTTTTGCCTCGCTATTGTGTGTGTGTGTGTGTTTGTGTGTGTTTGTGTGTGTGTGTTTGTGTGTAGGTGAATAGTGTTGGTTTGTTTGTGCTGGGTAAATAATGATGTTAATGATAATAATAGTAATAATGATGATAATAATGATGGTAATAATAATAATAATAATAATAATAATAATAATAATAATAATCTTACAAGACACTTCAAACAACAAACAAAAAATTACACTTCATTTAAAACACTGTTGAATAGATTAATATAAAACAAATATTTAAAACACTGTCGAATTTATTAAAACCAAACCAAATATTAAAACATATAAACATTAACCCCCCCCCCCAAAAAAAAAACTAAAAAACACTTTATTTAGAAGCCATTAAGACCACATAACATTTACGACATTATGTAAATTAAATACAAATAATAATTGTCAGTAAATAAAAAGATGGTTTTATTGGTACACCTGTGAATATTAATTTTAGGTTAGGTTGGGTTAGGTTGGGTTAGGTTAGGTTGGGTTAGGTTAGGTTGGGTTAGGTTAGGTTAGGGTTGGTTGGGTTAGGTTAGGTTAGGCTAGGTTGGGGTTGGTTAGGTTAGGTTAGGGTTGGTTGGGTTATGTAGCGCTGAGTATATTGGTATTTAAGATAGGATAAAAAAATAAGAAGTGGGTAAGGAGTTTAACATGTACATTGTACAGTCACCCAAAAAAAAAAGTCCTGTCGCGAACCCCGAGATTCAGATTCGTGAACCCGAAGCAGTAGACATTGGTACATTATTCTGTCCATAAATGCTTCGGATTCAAGAGTCTGAATCTGTGGGTTCATGGTTCGCGACAGGACTTTTTTTTTTGGGTGACTGTACCTGCTGTAGTGTTTGTGGTGTGGCCCCCGTCTTTTGGTGTGGCCCGCCTTCTGATGTGGCCCGCCGTCTTATGGTGTGGCCCGTCCTATGGTGTGGCCCGCCTCCTTCTGGTGTGTTAATGAAAGGTAAACAAACTCTTGCATCAGTGGGTTGTTAGATGCTCTCTCTCTCTCTCTCTCTCTCTCTCTCTCTCTCTCTCTCTCTCTCTCTCTCTCTCTCTCTCTCTCTCTCTCTCTCCACCAGTTCAGTGTTGACATCTTCCCTCCATTTAATCTCCACGCTCCAGAGACAAAGAGGAGACAAAGAGGAGATAAAGAGGAGATAAAGAGGAGATAAAGAGAATAGAAAGAGGAGGAACTTTTATATGGAGGGGGGAAGTAAATGGATCACCTGAAGATTAGCACCCCCATCTTATTTGACCTGATAATTATTATTATTATGATTATTATTATTATTATTATTATTTATTATTTTTTTATTTTTATTATTATTATTATTTTTGTTATTATTATTATTATTATTATTATTATTATTATTATTATTATTATCATCATCAGGTAAAGGTGTTCGTCTCACCTGGCCATAAGAAGTGTGTAAAAAGAAATCTTGTATACCTGTGCAGTCAGTCAGTCAGGTGAAGTAATTAAGAGGAGCCTTGAGAGAGAGACAGCCAGGGAGGGGGGGGAGGGTAGGAGAGGTTCTGGGGAGGGGGGAGGTGTTGGGGAGGAAGGGGGTGATGGGGTGCTTGGGAGGGGAGGAGGGGGGTGAGGGGAAGAGGGAAGGGAAGGGAGAGGCCGTCACTCTCACACCGGATGATCATCGCTACTTCATTCCGCTTCTGTTCTTCATCTTCCTCCTCCTCCTCCTCCTCTCCTTCCTCCTCCTCCTCCTCCTCTCCTTCCTCCTTCCTCCTCCTCCTCCTCTCCTTCCTCCTCCTCCTCCTCTCTTCAGAATGACTTGCGCTTTTACCCGTATAAGAGCAAACAATGGCTGGGCAGTTCTGGGTGGTGAGGTGAGGAAGGAGGAGGAGAAGGAAGAGGGAGAAGGAAGAGGAGGTAGGAGGCGAAGGAAGAGGAGGTGAAGGAAGAGGAGGTAGGAGGAGAAGGAAGAGGAGGTGAAGGAAGAGGAGGTAGGAGGACACCGGTGTAAAAGAAAAGCCTCTTCTCACTAAAACTTAGAGAGAGAGAGAGAGAGAGAGAGAGAGAGAGAGACTTCTCCTTGAGATTAATCCTTGGTTGTATGTTATGACCACACACACACACACACACACACACACACACACACACACACACACACACTTCAGTTAACGGTGGAACTAATTTAACCAATCGGGACGTACATATGGGCCAGTTATCTCGTAAAGGATCCACTGAGATTGTTGTTGTTGATGACTGTAGTAGTGGTAGTAGTAGTGGTAGTAGTAGTGGTGGTAGTAGTGGTAGTGGTGGTAGTAGTGGTAGTGGTGGTAGTAGTGGTAGTAGTAGTGGTAGTAGTAGTGGTGGTAGTAGTGGTAGTGGTGGTAGTAGTGGTAGTGGTGGTAGTAGTGGTGGTGGACACTCAAAAGGACGAATGTTGATAGAAGCTAATGTTTATATTATCATTTATATGGTTGTGTTTATAAGGTAAATAATAGTGATTTATATCATTTATTATGGGGGTATATAAATCTATATGAGTCAATGTTGTTAGGTAAGGTTATGTGTTTTAAAGTCCATGTTTATATAATGTACTTGTAATGTATATATATTATGTAGTAAGGGTTATGTAGTGTTATGTATTAAAGGGAAAGTTAGATATATGTTACCTCAGTTAGGGAGAATTTGACCATATATTCCTCACAAGTTGAGTTAGGAGTTATTGAAGAAGACTCGCCATAAGATTGGACGTTCTAACTTGACGTCTGCTAGGAATTTCACTTTATATTTATGAGCGAGATTTTTTGTGGAGCTGATTATTAACTTGATGATTGATGATGATGATAATGATGGTGAGAGTAACAAAAACAGTGTTTGTTTACTGCAGAAAACAAACAAACACACACACACACACACACACACACACACACACACACACACACACACCTTCATCAATAAACAACAACAACAATATATTATTTCAACACAGCAAAGACAAAACAAAAAGACCTTTATTAACATATACAATAAATATTTAACTTATTTCCACCATTAAATTATGTCTCTCGTAATACCAATCTCATTATTATTATTAGTGATATAAATATGTATTAATATTAAAAGAGATATATTTTCTACTGATGGAATTAATATCAAAGCGAGCTGGGCGTTAATTACCTGGGGATGTAATGAGGCCGGAGAGCTTGACCACTAATTACCACTAATGAGTCGTTGTTATTAATGCAGGTGGAGTGGAGTTGACTTACCTGGCTGGCTTTCAAGATGGGTGAGGGTGAGGGAAGATAGAGGGAGGGTGAGGGAAGATGGAGGGAGGGATGGAGGGAGGGAGGGAAGATGGAGGAGGGAGGGTGGAGGGAGGGAAGATGGAGGGAGGGGAGGGAAGATGGAGGAGGTGAGGGAAGATGGAGGGAGGGGGAGGGAAGATGGAGGGAGGGGGAGGGAAGATGGAGGGAGGGGGAGGGAAGATGGAGGGAACAACACACCTTTAAGCTACACAATAGACCCATACAGGTGTTTTTGTTGACATAATTAACCTGTGAAACTCTACCTTTAAAAAACATCGATTCTCAGGTGAGGTTAATAATCAACAAACGGTAATACCTGACATTAATATTTAATCAGCACCTGTATTAAGTTGTTACAGGTGATACTAGGGCAGGTACCGTCATGCTTACCTGGTCATTCACTCCCTCAGGTAGATAAATATATATCAGGTAGTTAAGGTAGTGTTCTCACCTGGGGTTATCACTCAGGTCGCCCATCAGTAATTTCCTTTCACTCACCTGATATCAAGCCACTCAGAATAATCCCAATTAATTAACCTGTCCGTCTTGAGCTCACACACCTGGCAGACGAATTATTATTATTATTACACTACGATACTATTTTGTGAACCTTGTTTATGTAATGTACCTTGTTTATATGAACCTTGATTTAGTAAAGAGTTGTTTGTGAACCTTGATTAAGCAAGTAAAGTTGTTTGTGAACCTCGGTATAGCGGACACTGACCATGGAGGGTGAGTGTTTGTGTAAGCGGTGTGTGGAGAATGAGTGAGTGAGTCAGCTCTGTCTTGTGTCAATAGTGCTTGTGGTCACAGCTACTTCTGCTTGTCGTGTGGCTGTCACTGCTTGCTTGTCCAGTCACTGCCTGCGTCTCTCGTCACTCCTCCATGTTTGCTTGTACTGTCACTCTCACTGCTTGCTTGTTCCGTCACTAAATGCTTGCTTGTACCAACACTCCTCACTGTTTGCTTGTGCCATTCAGTTGTGGGAAAGCAAAGACAAGCAGAAGGAAGGAAGGAAGGTCAACCAAAGCTCACATCAATATACTCACCACTACGGTAGCCAAAACCAGGTCAGGTCAGGTCAGGTCAGCCCACTAACAACCAGGTCACACGTTGTTATGCTGGGGTCAGTGTTGTGTAGTGGTCCTGGGGTGATTTATTACCTTGCTCACCCGGGATTCTTAAAATATCGTAAATGGTGTAAGTGTGTGTGGTGTAATGATCAGGATGCTCGCGTCGCAAGCGAGTAGTCCCGGGTTCGATTCGCGGGCAGGGTGAAACTATGGGCAAGTTTCTTTACGCCATTTGCCTCTGTCTACCCAGCAGTAATTGGGAACCTGGATGTTAATCGATTTGTGTTCCGGGGTAATGGTTAGCCAGTGCAGTTGGCGAGTTGTCCGGTCTTCGCGGACTGTTCCTTGACACTGTATCATGCAGCTCGTTAACTCAGGGTGTGGTTGTTGTGTTGGCGACAGCTTCTACACCTTAAACAAATTCACGCCCAGGTGGCCCTTGGACCGGCCATCCTCGTTGTACGAAGGGCAGCCATTATGTGTATGTGTGTGTGTGTAGTTCTACGTTCATATATATATATGTCATGTGTACCTGACCATTATATCTATTTTTATACACCAATTTGTATGCCTCTGATGTGTACATGGCGTGTGCACCTGTGTACATCTGTTTCTTGGTTTTCTGGCCTGTGCACTCACCTGTGTGTACTTGACCTGTGTATCTAATGTGCTTACGTGTACACTTAACATGTACACCCTCGTCTCTTTCCAACATGTACACCTAATACACTCACATGTACACCTAGTTTCTACCTCACATATGTACATGATACACGTCTACCACATGTGTACCGAGTAAACATACATGTACACACACGCACACACACACACACGTCATTCCTTCAAGTGTAAGTAATAAACACATACACCTGTGCACCAAACAGCTGTAGTGACATGTGTTACCTCACTTACCTGTCGTTAACACCTGCTATGCTATGTTCACTTCCCCGAGCCTTAATTAACCACCTAATATTCCTTAATGTTAGTCTTTTTTTTTCTTATATTTTTGGGAGTAAATTTTGTGTTAGAATTTATTTTATTTTGGTGTTTTTTTTATTAATTTTGTGTCAGATTTTTATTTTATTTTAACTTTTATTTTTTGGTGATTTTTATTGTTTTTTTTGTAAATTTTGTGACTGTTTATGTGTCAGTTTCTAAATTTAACTTAACTGTAATTATGATCATTTTTTAATTTGGTATTTATGAGTCGTAACTCTTTAACATAGCAATTAATTACCCCCCCTCCCTCCCTCCCTCCTAAAAAAACTAACAAATTATATACATTTCCTCGACTTTCTATAATTAATTTTGATAAGTAAATTTAATCCCTATAATTTACGAACATATATCAACTAGACATATTATAATTACATAACTTGATTTTTTCCCCAGAGTTTTATATATAAGAATATTTAATGTAACTTATTTTCTTGATTTTTTTTTAACATAAGACTGGAGTAAACAGCAGCGGGTCATACTGGACAGTCCCGTTTACACCCAACCCCTATTGCTCATATATCCATCCAACCTACAGTATGTTTGAAGCTATCCAGCGTATTAGAGTTAATGATGATATTTGGTAACTTGTTCCACTACTCTATTTCCAAACCAGTGTTTATCTATCTCACGCCTAAATCTAAATTTGTCTAATTTAAAACCATTGTTACGAGTTCGCTCCTGGTTGGATAGTTTGAGTACCTTTGTAATGTCCCCTTTGTTTAGCCCTGACTTCCATTTATACACCTCTATCATATCGCCCCTCACTCTACGTCCCTCGAGGGAGTGTAAATTAAGATGCTTTAACCTGTCTCTGTACTCAAGGTTCCTAATGCCCGGGATTAGTCTTGTCATTCTCCTCTGGATTCTTTCTAAGGATTCTATATCCATTCTGTAATATGGTGACCAGAACTGAACTGCGTAATCCAACTTCATCAAAAGGGTTAAACCATCGTCTTTAAAGGGTTAATCACATGATATGACCCAGAGAGTGCCACAACATGATGCCAGAGAGTGACAAATACCCCAAAGGTTCGGTCAGTAAACAAAATTCACTTCCACTTAAGACTTTACTTGTGTAATGTATGCAAAGTCTCCGTGGAATTTCGAAGCCATTTTGGAAACCATCTTTATGTCGTGGGGTGATGGCCGTATCTAGATATCCGGTTAAGGTAAATGAAAAGAGAAATTAACATACGGAACCTTTTTGAGAATCCTGACTCCAATTCTTAACTAATAAAATAGTCCCCCCCCCCGCAAGAGAAGAAATCACTAAATTAAACATTAAATTTGAGTCTTAATTATCTATTGTATGCTAATTTCACCTTAATCATCCGGAAAGGAGCAGAAATTAAATACTTTATCAATTATGCAAATGTCATGAAGAGGCGGTGGGTGAACCTGTGGTGGATCCCAAGGTGTGTGTGTTCTGGTTGTCGAGGGTAAACAAGGTGGGTGGGTGAGCTCGACCTATCATAATCCTTGTATGATTACCAGAGATGTTGTGATTGGTTGGGAGATCTTTACTCGTGGTTAAATATGGAGTCTTCGTCGGGAAGTGGTATGGTTTTGTTGTGATGATGATGGTGGTGATGATGATGGTGGTGATGGTGGTGATGGTGGTGGTGATGATGATGGTGATGATAGCAGTTTACTCTCCTTCCCCTTCCTCCTTCCTCACCTCCCCAACTCTTCTCCCCCATTTTCCTCCCCTCCCCTCTCCCCCCTGCTTCTCTCTCCCCCTTTTCCCTCTCCTTTCCCCTTCCCTCTTCCCCCTCCTTCCCTCTCACCCAGCCCTTCCATTTCACCCCTGCCCCTTTCCTCTCACCCTTGCCCCTCCCCTCTCAATCCTCTCTCCGCTCCCCCACTAACCTCCCCACGCCCCGGGTCAGGACAGCAGGTAGCGCCCCGCCTCAGTCGTCACCCTCACGGCGGGGTCTGTGGCGGCGTGACCGTAACTAAGTGGATTATCTTCTTCTCCTCCTCCTCCTCCTCCTTCGTCTCCTCCTCCTCCTTCTTCGTGTCCTCCTCCTCCTTCGTCTCCTCCTCTCTCGCATCTTCCTCCTATCTTCCATCTCCCCTCTCTCCTCCTCTTCTCCCCTCTCTCCTCCTCTTCCTCCAACACACAGCGCCACACCATCACACTTGTGTGAGAGTCAGAGTAAGAAATCCTGCAATTCCATCTCAGAGTGGCACCACAGTGCAGGTACCTGCTGTGTATCCTTTCCTTCTCCCTCCCTCTTCTTCCCCTTCCTCTTCTCCTCCTCCTCTTCTTCCCCCCTTCCTCTTCTCCTCCCTCCTCTTCTTCCTTTTCCTCTTCTCCTCCCTCTTCTTCCCCCTCTTCTCCTCCCTCCTCTTCTTCCCCTTCTCTTCTCCTCCCCTCCCCTCTTCTTCCCCTTCTTCTTCTCCCTCCCTCCTGCTTCCCCTTCTCCTTCTCCTCCCCTCCTCTTCTTCCCCTTCCTTTTCTCCTCCCTCCTCTTCTCCTCCCTCCTCTTCTTCCCCTTCCTTTCTCCTCTCTCCTCTTCTTCCCTTCACTCTTCTCCTCCCTCCCTCTTCTTCCCCCTTCCTCTTCTCCTCCCTCCTCTTCTTCCCCTTCCTCT
Organism: Homarus americanus; assembly: GCF_018991925.1. Lineage (NCBI taxonomy): Eukaryota > Metazoa > Arthropoda > Malacostraca > Decapoda > Nephropidae > Homarus > Homarus americanus. The sequence goes on along the minus strand of NW_024738778.1, from coordinate 10,331 downwards.
TCTCCTCCCTCCTCTTCTTCCCCCTTCTCTTCTCCTCCTCCTCTTCTTCCTTCCCACTTCTCCTCCTCCTCTTCTTCCTTCTTCTTCTCCTCCCTCTTCTTCTTCCCCCTCCTCCTCCCTTCCCTCCCCACAACATTCTCCCAACCTCCACCCTCCCTCCTCCTCCAAAGGTTAGTCTCTCCCCCCCTCACAGTAACCTCCCCCCCCCTTAAACCCCCTTAACCCCCCTTAACCCCCGAAGAAAAACTAATATCACCTACTTTTCTCTAATTCACCCAAATTATTAAACTTTTTCCTCAAACTTTGTTAAGATAAGAGACTTTTGTATGTCCTAAAACCTCGCTTCAAGACCATTAACCTAACACTTATAAAAATATATAGATAGTTTATGTAATTTGGGTAATTATCTACTTTATTATACTTTGTGTGTGTGTGTGTGTGTGTGTGTGTGTGTGTGTGTGTGTGTGTGTGTGTGTGTGTCCAACCTCGAGGTGTAACTTGATGCCTGTTGGGAATACTTTTTGTAATATATAATTTTGAGTCTACTTTTCATTCGGTTTTAACTATTTTCTTTGTTTTATATACTTTTAATTACTTTTCCTCTAAGGCAAAAAGTTTATGAGTTACAATACTTTCTCATCGTATTTATAATAGTTTTGGTTATAGTTTGATATTATCTATTTTTATTACTTAATTAACATAATAAACTTCTATATAATTTTATTCTCTAACCAAACTACCAAAAAGTATATCTTAACCAGTTTGTCTAAAGTGACATTATAATTGAAGTGCTTAACGCAACACAAATTATTATATAGTTTTATCTTATTTCACCCCAAGTAATAAACGTATATTTAGGTTAATTTGTGTTAAGTGACGTTTTATTTCCACTAGTTGACGCAGTAAAAACTATTATATACTTTTATCCCGTCTAACCAAAGTATCAAAGTTTATTTAAGTCCGACGTGTTAAGTGACTCGTAAAGGTTTTGTGGCTTCCGTAATTTGTGCCATTATATACTTTACTTGTGTGTGTGTGTGTGTGTGTGTGTGTGTGTGTGTGTGTGTGTGTGCGTGTGTGTGTGTGCAGAGGACAGCCATCATCCCGTGTGTTGATGGAGAATTGGGTGTTGAGAGAGAGAGAGAGAGAGAGAGGTGAGGAGGTGACCTTAGGGTGATGTTGGAGAATGAGGGAAGTAATGAGGAGGAGAGTGATGTGAGAGAGGAGGTGTGGGGAGAGTGGGTTGAGAGGAGAGGAGAAAGAGGTGAGAGGGAGATAAGGGGGGTTCCAAGATAGCCGTGTCTAACTAGAGTGTAATTTACTGAGGACATAACCTATAATTTAGGCAACCACCCCTTGGCCTGCCCTGCCTCGCTACCCTGCCTCACTACCATGCCTCACTGCCCTGCCTCTCCTTGCCCCGACCTCCTCAAACCCCTGCCCTACCTCATCGCCCCTGCCTCTCCTTGCCGACTCCCAACCCTGCCCGACCTCACCAAACCCCTGCCCGACCTCATCAACCCCTGCCTCGCCTTACCCGACCTCAAACTCACTTGTCCTCCAGGATGATCTAGAATCAGGCTTTTTACGTTTCTCTATTTTCCTGGGTAAAAAATAGCCAGAATTGACGTCTTAATAATGAGTTTTAAATGAAAATTGTAAGTGGTGGTGGTAGTGGTGGTTGGTAGGGGTTGTGATGATGTTAGTGGTGGGTGGTTGTGGTAGGGGTGGTGGTTGTGGTAGGGGTTGTGGTTGTGGTAGGTGTGGTGGTTATTGGTGAGGGTTTGTGGGGGTTGTGGTGAGGTGGTTGTGGTGGTTGTGGTAGGGGTGGTGGGGGTTGTGGTGGTGACAAACGCTTCCAGGAATAGACAGATAGGCTTCCATAGAGGTTGCCAACAATCCAGTGTATCAGTAAGAGGTTTCCAGGGATTCATCTACACATTCCAGCAACAGATCTAAGAGAAGGAGGTCACCGGAGTTATTATGTTAAGACACACTGGAAACCTCTTAAAGGCTGATGAGATTGTTGTCTTGTGAGGCTTCCGATCCCAGAGACACATTGAGTGGAGGTTGCCAAAGATTAGTTGGTTGGTGGGCTTCCGGGACCAGTGTGGAAACCCAAACCAGGAGGATGTCGAGATTGGTAGTTAAGAGGTTTCCATCCTTCGGGACACGTTAGCAGGAGGTTGCCGAAGGGGGTGTATTTAGGAGGTTTCCGAGACCATTCGAGGAAATGGTATCTAGAAGGTTTCCGAGATGCATTGATTGGTGGTCCAGGTTGGTATTCAGGAGGCTTCCAACCCTAGTTACCAAGGGAGGTATTAAAGAAGCTTCGGAAACCATCTTAGCGGATCAGTTAGGAGGAAGAAGAGGAGGGAGAAGAGGAGATTGTTGCTGGTGACTGTGTAAGAGGAGGAACAGGGAGAAGGAGGAAGAAGGAAGAGAGAGAGAGCAGAGACACGCAAGCTTGGAGGAAGCCCCCTCCCCAGACCCCCGACCCCCGCCCCTCGCCCCCCTCCTTTACAAAGGACACCCCACACTAGTACGTCTTTGTAGTGTAAAAAAAATATCATCTTTTTATTCTCCCTCTAACCGGCCAGGTGAACAATGCCGGGATGAGGTTACCTTTTTTGTGAGAGAGTCAGGGCATAGTGGGGGCATTGGGAGAGCATAGTGGGGCTCTTGTTATGTTTACCGGCGGGCTTTATGCCTCTAATCCCCTACCCCAAACTACAACCCTTATCCCCAGGACGCTATTTTGGTGGGGATGGGGAGAGGAAAGTATGCCTTGGTATGCTTTCTTTTCTCTCCTCCTCCCTACACCATCCCTCCCTCCCTCCCTACACCATCCTCACCTCTCCTCCTCCCTCACCTCCCTCCCTCCCTCCCTCCTCCCTCCTCCCCTCCCTACACCATCCCTCCTCTCCTCCCTCCCTCCTCACCTCTCCCTCCCTCCCTCCCTCCTCCCTCCTCCCTCTCACCTCCCTCCCCTCCCTCACCTCCCCTCCCTCCTCCCTCCCCTCCCTCACCTCCCCCTCCCCTCCCTCCCTCTCCCTCCCTCCCTCACCTCTCCCTCCCTCCCCTCACCTCCTCTCCCTCCCTCCCCTACACCTCCCTCACCTCTCCCTCCCCTCCCCTCACCTCTCCCTCCCACCTCCCCCTCCCCTCCCTCCTCTCCCTCCCCTCACCTCTCCCCTCCCCTCCCTACACCATCCCCTCACCTCTCCCTCCCTCCCTACACCATCCCTCCCACCTCTCCCTCCCCTCCCTACACCATCTCCCCTCTCCCTCCCCTCACCTCCCTCCCCTCCCCTACACCATCCCTCACCTCTCCCCTCCCTCCCCTCCCCTCTCCCTCCCCTCCCTCCACCTCTCCTCCCTCCCTCCCCCCCTCCCTCCCCCTCCCTCCCCTCCACCTCTCCCTCCCTCCCTCCCCTCTCCCTCCCCCACCATCCCTCCCTCTCCCCTCCCTCCCCACCATCCCTCCCCTCTCCCTCCCCTCCCTCACCATCCTCACCTCCCTCCCTCACCTCTCCCTCCCTCCCCTCACCATCCCTCACCTCTCCCTCCTCCCCTCCCCTCTCCCTCCTCCCCTCACCTCTCCCTCCCCTCACCATCCCCTCTCCCCTCCCTCCCCTCCCTCCCTCCCTCCCCTCCCCTCCCTCACCTCTCCCTCCCCTCACCTCTCCCCTCCCTCCCTACACCATCCCTCCCCCTCCCCTCCCCTCCCCCACCATCCCTCCTCCCTCCCTCCCCTCCCCCACCATCCCTCACCTCTCCCTCCCCTCACCTCTCCCTCCCCTCCCCTACCATCCCTCACCTCTCCCTCCCTCCCCTCCCCTCCATCCCTCACCTCTCCTCCCCTCCCCACCATCCCTCACCTCTCCCCTCCCTCCACCTCTCCCCTCCCCTCCCCTACACCCTCCCTCACCTCTCCCCTCCCTCCACCTCTCCCTCCCTCCTCCTCTCCCTCCCCTCACCTCTCCCTCCCTCCCCTCCCACCTCTCCCTCCCCTCACCTCTCCCTCCCCTCCCTCCCCTCTCCTCTCCTCCCCTCCCTCCCTCCCCTCCCCCCCTCTCCCTCCTCCACCTCCCCTCCCCTCCCCTACACCATCCCCTCACCTCCCCCTCCCCTCACCTCCGCCTCCCTCCCTCACCTCTCCTCCCCTCACCCCCCTCTCCCCTCCCTCCACCTCCCCTCCCTCCCCTCCCCAGCTGCCAGCATGATGAAGGTGTGGCCACAAATGCTACAGCTATCAGATGGGTGGCGGGGGTCTCCGAGGCGTAACAGCAGTATTAACGAAGCCCCTGATGTATTGTGTCGTCGTTAATAATTCCCGCTCACATAATAGAGACTTGTCTTTATCATTAAGCATCACTGGCTACGATGCTTTTATTTCATCTTAGTGTTTTTCATCTATAAATATCTTAGTGTGTGTGTTTTATTTGGAGTTTCATTGATGATTTTGTAGATATAAACATTTTTTTCGATCCAGAATATCGTTTATGTGACCCTCAGTAAGTACGACTATTAACTTGTTACATAAACGAGATTTTTTTATTTATTTTATTTTTTATTTTATTTTTGCTGCTACACCAAACTTTGTGAATATCTTGGCTGTAATTTGTCGGGTAATTCGTCGGGTAATTTGTCGGGTATTCGGGTTATTTATCAGAGGAGTTAAATTTTCTTGTGGTTATGTAGGAGGGCTTTGTGTGTGTGTGTGTGTGTGTGTGTGTGTGTGTGTGTGTGTGTGTGTGTGTGTGTGTGTGTGTGTGTGTGTCAAGTTCCCTAGTATTATGTGTTTGTTTTATTTGTTTTTAATTGTTTTGTTTCTGTGTTTGTGTCATTGTTTTCACCAATATTTTTCATGATAAGTTTAATATTTTATTTTAATTTCTATTTCTTCTTTTCTCTTCCTCCATCTTTCTTCTTCTTCTTCCTCCTGCTTGTCTTCCTCTTCCTCCTCGTCCTCCTCTTCTCCTTCATCCTTCTCCTCCTTGTTTCCTCCTCTTCCTCCCTCCCCTCCTCCTCCTCCTCCTCTTCCTCCTCCTCCCCCCTCTCCTCCTCCTCTTCCTCCTCCTCCCCCCCTCCCTCCCCTCTCCTCCTCCTCTTCCTCCTCTTCCTCTCCTCCTCCTCCCACCTCCTCCTCCTCTTCCTCCTCCTTCCCCTCCTCCTCCTCCCCACTTTAATTAACTCTTCCATTAGGTTTTGTGCAGGCTCGGCTGAGTAATTTGCTGTAATGACCAATTATGAACATAGGTCAGGTGTGGGTATGTGGCGGTGAAGGTAGTGGTGTGGTGTGGTGTGATGGTGTAGTGATGGTGATGGTGTGGTGTTGGTGGGTGGGGATGATGGTAGAGTAATGGTGGTATGGTGATGGTGGAGGTGTGTAGTGATGGTGGAGGTGTGTGTATGATGGTGGAGGTGTGGTGTGATGGTGTAGTGCTGGTGATGGTGTGGTGTTGGTGGAGTGGGGATGGTGGTAGAGGTAATGGTGGTATGGTGATGGTGGAGGTGTGTAGTGATGGTGGAGGTGTGTAGTGATGGTGGAGGTGTGGTGTGATGGTGTAGTGATGGTGATGGTGTGGTGTTGGTGGAGTGGGGATGGTGGTAGAAATAATGGTGGTATGGTGATTTTGGAGGTGTGTAGTGATGGTGATGGTGTGTAGTGATGGTGATTGTGGTGAAGGTGATGGTGATTGTGGTGTGGCGGCTGGCTGTTGGCTGGCTGTGGTGAGTGTGGTGGCGGCTGGAGGAAGCACCACACAGTACACCACACAGTCACCATTACTCCCACCACCTTCAAATTATCCTGTAATTTCCCGTCTTATTCCTTCAAATTATCACCCAATCTTCCTTCTCCTTCGTTCTCCTTTTTTTCTCCTTCCATCTCTACTGCTTCCTTCTGTCTCTCCTGCCTTCTGTCTCCTTCCCTTCTCTCTCCTTCCTTTCTCTCTCCTTCTCTCTCCGTCCTTCTCTCTCCCTTCCTTCTCTCCTTCCTTCTCCTCCTTCCTTCTCTCCTTCTCCTCCTCCTTCCTTCTCTCTCCTTCCTTCTCCTCTCCTTCCTTCTCTCTCTCCTTCCTTCTCTCCCCTTCCTTCTCTCTCCTTCCTTCTCTCTCCTTCCTTCTCTCTCCTTCCTTCTCTCCCCTTCCTTCTCCTCCTTCCTTCTCTCTCCTTCTCTCTCCTTCCTTCTCTCTCCTTCCTTCTCTCCCTTCCTTCTCCTCTCCTTCCTTCTCTCCTTCCTTCTCTCTCTTCATTCTCCTCATCCCTTCTCTCTCCTCCTTCTCCCTTCCCTCTCTCCTTCCTTCTCTCCTCCTTATTCTCTCCCCTTCCTTCTCTCTCCTTCCTTCCTCTCCTCCTTCTCTCTCCTTCCTTCTCTCTCCTCCTTCCTTCTCTCTCCTTCCTTCTCTCTCCTTCCCTCTCTCCTTCCTTCTCTCCTTCCTTCTCTCCTTCCTTCTCTCCTTCCTTCTCCTCCTTCTTCTCTCTCATCTCTCCTTCCTCCTCTCCCCTCCTTCTCTCCTTCCTTCTCTCTCTCCTTCCTTCTCTCCTTCTTCTCTCTCCTTCCTTCTCTCCTTCCTTCTCCTCTCCTTCCTTCTCTCCTTCCTTCTCTCTCCCCTTCCTTCTCTCTCCTTCTCTCCTTCCTTCTCTCCTTCCTTCTCTCTCCTTCCCTTCTCTCTCCATTCTCCCCTTCCTTCTCTCTCCTTTATTCTCCTCTCCTTCCTCTCTCTCCTTCCTTCCTCTCCTTCCTTCTCTCCTTCATTCTCCTCTTCCTTCCTTCTCTCATTCCTTCTCCCTCCTTCTCTCTCTTCATTCTCTCTTCCTTCTCTCATTTCCTTCTCTCTCCTTCCTTCTCTCCCTTCTTTTCTCTCCTTCATTCTCTCTCCTTCCTTCCTCCTCTCCTTCTTCTCTCATTATTCTCCTTCCTTTCTCTCCTTACTTCTCCTTCTCTCTCCTTCTTCTCTCTCCTCATTCTCTCCTTCCTTCTCTCTTCTCTCTCATTCTTCCTCTCCTTCATTCTCTCCTTCTATTCTCTCATTACTTCTCCCTCTTCCTTCTCTCTCCTTCTTCTCTCTCCTTCTTCTCTCTCCTTCCTTCTCTCCCCTTCCTTCTCTCTCCCCTTCCTTCTCTCTCCTTCCCTTCCTCTCTCCCTCCTTCTCTCCCCTTCTCTCTCCTTCCTTCTCTCCTTCCTTCTCTCTCCTTCCTTCTCTCTCCTTCCTTCTCTCTCCTTCCTTCTCTCCTTCCTTCTCTCTCCTTCCTTCTCTCTCCTTCCTTCTCTCTCCTTCCTTCTCTCCCTTCTCCTTCCTTCTCTCTCCTTCCTTCTCTCCTTCTTCTCTCTCCTTCCTTCTCTCCTTCCCTTCTCTCCCTTCCCTTCTCTCTCCTTCCTTCTCTCCTTCCTTCTCTCTTCCCTTCCTCTCTCCTTCCTTCCTCTCTCCTTCCTTCTCTCCTTCCTTCTCTCCTTTTCTCTCTCCCTCCTTCTCTCCCCTTCCTTCTCTCTCCTTCCTTCTCTCTCCTTCCTTCTCTCTTCCTTCCTTCTCTCTCCTTCCTTCTCTCTCCTTCCTTCTCTCTCCTCCTTCTCTCCTCTCCTTCTCTCTCCTTCCTTCTCTCTCCTTCTCTCCCTTCCTTCTCTCCTTCCTTCTCTCCTTCCTTCTCTCTCTCCCTCCTTCTCTCCTTCTTCTCTCTCCTTCCTTCTCCTCTCCTTCCCTTCTCTCCCCTTCTCTCCTCCTTCCTTCTCTCCTTCCTTCTCTTTCTCCTTCCTTCTCTCTCCTTCCTTCTCTCTCCTTCCTTCCTCTCTCCTTCTCTCTCCTTCCTTCTCTCTCCTTCTTCTCTCTCCTTCCTTCTCTCCCCCCTTCCTTCTCTCTCCTTCCTTCCTCTCTCCCCTTCCTTCTCTCTTCCTTCCTCCTCCTTCCTTCTCTCTCCTTCCTTCTCTCTCCTTCTTCTCTCTCCTTCCTTCTCTCTCCTTCCTTCTCTCTCCCTCCTTCCCCTTCTCTCCCCTTCCTTCTCTCTCCTTCCTTCTCTCTCCCTCCTTCTCTCTCCTTCCTTCTCTCTCCTTCCTTCTCTCCCTTCTCTCTCCCCTTCCCTTCTCTCTCCTTCCTTCTCTCTCTCCTTCCTTCTCCTCCTTCTCTCTCTCCTTCCTTCTCTCTCCTTCCTTCTCTCTCCTTCCTTCTCTCTCCTTCCTTCTCTCTCCTTCCTTCTCTCCTTCCTTCTCTCTCCTTCCTTCTCTCTCCCCTCCTTCTCTCCTCCTTCCTTCTCTCCTTCTCTCCTTCCTTCTCTCCCTTCCTTCTCTCTCCTTCCTTCTCTCTCCTTCCCTTCTCTCCTTCCTTCTCTCTCCTTCCTTTCTCTCCCCTCCTTCTCTCCTTCTTCTCTCTCCTTCCTTCTCTCTTCCTTCTCTCTTCCTTCTCTCCTTCCTTCTCTCCTCCTTCCTTCTCTCTCCTTCCTTCTCTCTCCTTCCTTCTCTCCTTCTTTCTCTCCCCTTCCTTCTCTCTCTATTCTTCTCTCTCCTTCCCTTCTCTCTCCTTCTCTCCCTTCTTCTCTCTCATCCTTCTCTCTCATTCCTTCTCTCCCCCTTCCTTCTCTCCTTCCTTCTCTTTCTCCTTCCTTCTCTCTTAGCCCTCCCTTCCCCCCTCTCCTTCTCTCTCCTTCCTTCTCTCTCCCTTTATTCCCTCCTCTTCCTTCTCTCTCCCATTATTCCTCCCTTCCTTCTCTCCTCCTGTCCCTCCCCTTCCTTCTCTCCCCACTCCTTCTGTCCCCTTCCTTCCTTCTCTCTCACCATTGTTCCTCCCTTCCTTCTCTCTTGCTTCTTTCCTTCCTTCATCTCTCTCCACACATGTTCCTTCTCTTCTCTCCCACATTGTCCTCCTTCCTTCTCTCTCACACATTTCCTTCCCCTTCTTTCTCTCCCATTGTTTCCCTCTCTTCCTTCTCTCTCTCTCGTTCCTCCTTCTTCTCTCTCATTTTTCCTCCCTCTTCCCTTCTCTCTCCTTCTTCCCTCCCTTCTTCTCTCTCACACTTCTTTCCTCTCTTCCTTCTCTCTCCATTTTTCTCCTCCCCTTCTCTCTCCATTTTCCTCCCTTCTTTTTGTTCCTCCTTCCTTCTCTCTCCCCTTTTTCCTCTTCTCTCCCCTTCTTTCCCTCCCCTTCCTTCTCTCACCATTGTTCCCTCCCTTCCTTCTCTCTCTTATTCCTTCCTTCTTCTCTCTCATTGTTTCCCCTCCCCTTCTCTCTTCCTTTTTTCCCCTTCCCTTCCTTCTCCCTCTGTTCCTCCTTCCTTCTCTCTTTGTCTTCTGCTTCTCCTCTCCCACATTGTTCCCTCCTCTTCCTTCTCTCACATTATTCCCTCCCCTTCCTTCTCTCTCCACATTGTTCCTTCTCTTCCTTCTCTCTCCCCATTGTTTCCTCCTTCCCTTCTCTCTCACACCTTCATTTCCTCCCCTTCCTTCTCCCTCTTGTTCTTCCTTCCCTTCTCTCCCACACATTATTTCTCCCCTTCCTTCTCTCTTATTATTTCCTTCCTTCTTCTCTCTCATTTTTCCTCTCCTTTTTCTCTACACACATTTCCTCCTTCCTTCTACTTTTTCCTCCCCTCTTCCTTATTTCTCTCCTTATTTCCCTCCTCCTTCTCTCCCATCATTGTTTCCCTCCCTTCCTTCTCTCTCACTTGTTTCCTCCCTGTCTTTTCTCTTGTTTCCCTCCTCCTTCCCTCTCTCTCGCTTTGTTTCCTCCCTTCCTTCTCTCTCTTTGTTGTTTCCTTCCTTCTTCTCTCCTTGTTCCTCTCTTCCCCTTATATCCTCTTTGTTATTCCTCCTTCTTGCCTCCTTACACATTGTTCCTCCTTCCTTCTCTCTCCGCACATTGTTTCCTTCCTTCCTTCTCTCCCACATTTATTCCTCCTCTTCCTTCTCTCTCACCTTGTTCCTCCCCTTCCTTCTCTCTCTTTATTGTTCCTCACCTATTTTGCTTCTCTACATTTTACTCCATGCTTCTCTCTCACACATTGTTCCCTCTCTGCCTTCTCTCTCACATTATTTCCCCTCCCTTGTCTCTCCCACTCATTATTCCTTCCTTCCTTCTCTCCCCCTTTGTTTCCCTCCCTTCCTTCTCTCTTGCCTTCCCTCTCACATTATTCCTCCCTTCTTTCTCTCCCACACACACATTTCCCTCCCCTTCCTTCTCTCTCACATTTGTTCCCCTCCTCTTCCCTTCTCTCTCACATTGTTCCTCCCCTTCCTTCTCTCCCTCCTTTGTTTCCTCCCCTTCCTTCTCTCTCACATTGTTTCCCTTCCCTTCTTTTCTCCCTGTTCCTCCCCTTCCTTCAACAATGTGGCTTCCCCT
>NW_024738777.1:0-16988 GCF_018991925.1 Homarus americanus | reverse complement strand
ACGTGGAGGAGGGAGGTGTGTGGTGGCCAAGACGTGGAGGATGGAGGTGTGTGGTGGCCAAGACGTGGCGGAGGGAGGTGTGTGGTGGCCAAGACGTGGAGGACGGTGGTAAATGGTGGCCAAGACGTGGAGGAGGGAGGTGTGTGGTGGCCACGACGTGGAGGAGGGAGGTGTGTGGTGGCCAAGACGTCGAGGTAATACTCACAACCTCTTCCTCAATTAAAAATTAGCAATTATTTATTCCAGAAAAATATAAAATAAACTGAAATAAATTTAGCATTGATGTATGGTAGAATCAGTACCGGTATAGAGCGAATAACATCAGGTATAAATTAATAAGGTAAAACATTGAGTTATTTAATTGTAAGTAAACACACGAAATGTCACTTATTTAGATGTTTAAAGAACATTAACAGCTGGAGATGTTTATATTAGAATGTTGTTGTTTTTTTATATGGCTCTGGATGCATATATTGCGCCTGTCTCTAAGGGTACTTACTGCCTATATAATTTGTATCTGATAAAAGTGAGATATATAAATCGGACATAATATAATATGTTAAAGTAAAATCACCAATCACCGTAAAATTAACATAGGAGAAATTGGATCATATAGTAGATAATTTATTTCTTATATCTACGGCAACACCTGAGTTATATTGGAAATGAATAACGAAATATATTTGAGAGATTAATTAAACCAGGCTCCACTCAGCAGAGATGACTATAGGAAAATATTGACCTATGAATTACTTAATATAACAGAGATGTATACATACGAGTGCCTGTACTGTACACTACCATATGCTAAGTTTATATTCAGTGCCATCATAGCAAACACAGAACCGTGTAAAAAGACTAAAATTCAGACATGACACAAACAAGTATATCCCTTTTACATCCATTTGTCTGTCTCATACACCAGTGTGTCATACGCCGGTGTCACAAGTTATAACTTTGGGGTAACAACAAGGTAGTTTACTTTGTTCCTGAGTTTGACGCCACACATTACAGTACAGCTGGAGGTCTGCCTCACACACACACTGAGAGTGAGGGTTATTATTGTTTTAAATGGTCAAAGAATAATGAAAACTAAATAAAGGGCAAAGGTAACATAAAGAGTGAGTAATACAGGCAATAATGGGATAGACACGAAGAGATTACAGAAAACATGAAAAAGATATATTTATGTATCTACATAAAGCAGACCTAAAAAGCAGTTAGTTTTAAATATAATTACATTTTAATTTATATAATCTCGTTTTATTAATTTTAGTACATGATAATAATTGCGGTGTCATAAAAGTTCTTCATGTTTTCTTCATATTTTACCTAATATTAGAATTCTCACTGATGTCACAGTCCAGAATTACAGAGCATTATGTGTCAGACAGCAAAAACTTAATAATGTTGTCTGTACACAGCTTAGTTTACCCTCCCTCTTTTTGTAAGACCTTGACCGTGCAGCGTAATATTTAAATAATGTTATATGCTAAAAATAGACCAGACGAGACTTACCATAATATTCTCCAAAAACAGAAGTAAATGTATTCTTGACTGGCACAGCATAACAAAAAATGTGTGTAATTTTGGGGGTAAAATAAATTCCCTTACATTCATATGAAACTTTCAGTAACAATTATTTAGGAAAGTCTTCGAGGTAGTAGATAATGACGAAAATTACGATGTTATTTACTTAGACATTAGCAAAGCATTTGAGAGAGTACCGCATCAGAGGCTTCTGAGAAAAATTAAGGCTCATGGTATCGAGGGGAAAGTTTTAAATTGGATAAAATCATGGCTCACCGATAGAACGCAGAGGGTCAGCGTAGATGGTGTTAAATCTGAGTGGGGCTGTGTAACCACTCGACGTCACGCACTTATCTTCGGGTGATATGTACTCGAGGGAAAATTGTAAACCCGCACGAAGTCATGCACGAATATTATGTATCATCATGGGTAAAAAAAAGTAAAAAAGCTGTGAGTTATTTGACGTCATGCATTACTCTTATATACAGTATATGACCGGGAATAATGAACCCAAAGACAAATGTTAGAAGCTACATTACGTCAGGCGCTATTATTTTATGTATTACCAACAATATAACCAAATAGGTAACAGTCAGTCATTAAACATGCAAGTACTACCGCCTGGAAAGATATTGGAGGCATAATGTGTTGTGTAATGGTAGACCCTGCTGCCATATGGCATCACAAAAATTGTGACCAAGTCCCAGGTTGCTGATCTGGCTTTCTGCCTCATTTACACACAATTGCAGGGTCTCAATTGTTTCTCTTACTTCGACAACACAACATAAATAACATTTCTCACTCTTGATTTTGTTTTCGGTTCATTTTCTATTATTTTTATTTTTTTGCTGGGCTAATCTCCATTGAAAATATTTACAAGACGCCATCCAAAACTCCTCAGGAAATATCATGAAAAATTAAAACATGTACAACAGCTAGCGAATACACACTGTCATGCTCTATGCATTATACGTGACCAAATGATGTAAAAACCAAGCGAGATTCTGTAGGTCCGTAAGTCGACAGTCACTACAGGACTACAGGAATACAGTATATATATATATATATGTATATATATATATATATATATATATATATATATATATATATATATTATATATATATATATATATATATATATATATATATATATATATATATATATATATATATATATATATATATATATATATATATATATATATATATATATATATATATATATATATATACATACTTTATGATGAATTAGTTAATACAATATATACCTGTAATATATATTTAGGTCTATTTTCAAGACATTACACTTAATAATACGAATTTTCTCAACACTTTAAAGTTTCCTAATTATCTAACGAATAATAATAATAATAATAATAATAATAATAATAATAATAATAATCGAGACAAGTTGATAACGTTCACATTGAAATTATTTTCTATTTTCAACATTTGTTTTATATACTTTGAGAATACTTCGTCATATATGAGTGTAAAAGTCTATTATGTTTTAACCTGCTAGAGTGGTGAAGCAAGGCTCTAGGCACAGTAATAAGTGACGAATTTACAGTGAAACCTAACGGACTGTTCTCTCCATGTCGTCCGTTAGATGGCGGTCCTCACATCTAACGGACACTTGATATAACAGACATTCCTACACAGAGTCCGTGGAATAGAGGTTTCACTATACATATACTAAATTATATATCAAGCATAATTTACATATGAGGATATTAAACAGTAAATAATATAAATTTGCATATATCAAACTACACCAAAAATGATAATTAACACAAGCTATATTAACTAACACATTTACACAAACTATATTAATTAACATATATTTACCATATTTTAACTCCAACAAGAACCCTTAATACTTATAACTATTAATCTTACGTTAATTAAAAACACCTGGTACCTGTGTTAATAATTTTAAACCATGTGTATCGATTATTTCCATTGTTTTTTTTTGTTTACCTGAACTTTTGAGATAAATTATTATGTAAACTACGAAAACAAAATAAACAAGTCATGGATACAAACAGCGAAAATACCGAAAAGTCATGACGTAGTGACTTTTTTGTTTACGATGCAAGTAGATAATTATAATTGGATAGATAAATATATATATAAGTAGATATATGAGTTGATAGAAAGATATATACAAGCAGATAGACAAAAACATATAAATAGATAAATAAAAAGTGATGGAAAAGTTATTTACTATTTTGTCTTTGCTTTTATATACATATACTCAATTTATATACATTACCTATATGGAACTCAATGCTACATAATGCCGATGGTCTTCTGTTTGTATTAGTATTTTCGTGGGTATTTTTGCTTTTATTATTATTGTATCTGAGGTATAATTTTTGTTTGGGATTTTTTTTTTAATATCAAAACATTTTTAAGGCATTGTCGCTTTTATTCACTCTGTATGTATGGGCATTTTTTGTATGTATGGATGTTTTTATTTCTGTTTGGTTAATAATTCAGTATGTATGGAGTTTTTATTTACAGTGGTAATTTTTTCATATTTGTTCCTATGTTGATTTGATCATTTTTTTTTTTTAGATTATTCACAATATAGAGTCTCTCACCTAGTGTGTCGTGTCGTGTGAGGCATTAGACTACAAAGGAGCTGTATCACACACTACCACTGAATTAAACTTTTACCAGATTTATTTATACAATAATATAAACATCTACAGGATTCTCATGTAGTGGGGAAATGACATTATAGACACTTACAAGAATCACTAGTGAGTATTAAGTGATTCTCTTTCTAGATACTCAAGTGGGGAAAATGGCAGAACTGTCGACACTAGAATAGCCTATGGGATTTTGAATCGATAGACATACCGAGTCCTCAGGTAGTAAACTATCGTACCTGAAGAAAGTGTACTAACTCCTGTACACTAGAACTATCAAAATATCATCTTATCACCTTCACGTAGACATCTGGAGTTATTTATTGTCTCTTAAGGTATTCTGAAAATTATTGCCGTAGGAAGTCTTAAATTGGATAACTAACTCGTACCACAAGCAATCAAGCCGCAGGGAGATGGTTTGATATCTTATACTTTCTTTCTGTACTAGCCTGCAACTACCATCACTACCACTATCATCAACACTACTACTACCACCATCGATACCATATTCACTAGCACCAAAAATACTACCATCACCACCGACACCATACCTACCACTATCATCATCATCATTACCATGTCTTATTGCCACCACTACCACTATCGACACCATACCCCCACCACAAGTATTGTTTACTATGACTGGTTATCCCAAACTAAACAAGACGAAGATAACAAAAAAATGTTATCTTGGCCGTGTTATCAATCTGTGTTATCTTGGTAGCATTTAAAGGATAACCAACTTGAAAAAAAATTCTAGTTGTGTTATCTTAGCGGTACTGCCAATTCGGGTTTAATTCGCCATACATAAATTTCTATAGTTTTCGGTATATCTATATAATTAATTTAGATTTTTAACCATCTATATAATTACCCCATTCATTATATAAGAGGGATATATTTTTGTATTATTGTAGGTATATTTCCAGCTCTCATAATATAGACGGGATATATTATAATTGACGTTATATTAGCTGTATTTATGAGCTATATTAGGAGGAAACTCGAAAGGCAGTTTGATGAGACAAAAAATAACTGATTTTGTTTTCATTAGCCTCTAGGTATTTAAATGGAATTTTTAGTTCCCACTTAAGGAGATGGAAAAGATTAATTCGTTTTCCATTATCGCCTGTAATTAATATCAATACGTAACACCACTTTAAAAAAATTTACTCTGATGTTCATATAAAAATAACCTAAACTTTGAATTAAGGTATAGCAAAAATCATCTTAGGTTATACGTAAATATACTTAAATCGGGTCATATCTACAATCTGACTTTAAATATTCCCTAAATATACCTAAGCCAACCTCATCCTTAAAGTTACAACTCAAAATATGTCTCAAGTTTGACCTAGTAACACCTCAAGGACAGCTGAAGACAACACAAGGGAAGACGATAAAAACTTCTCGTGGTTGAAATAATTACTTGAAGTGAGGGAGTCCGGCCAAGAGAGACATACACACACCCATTTAAAGAGGTCAGTTTCTTCAGGGTTTCATTCATTCATTTACTTAGTTTTTGTTATTAATATTTGGTCATAATGGAGAGATTATTCTGGTTTTCTTTATTTTTCTTAGTATTCTTTCTTTCTTGTTTGTTTTTCTTTCTTTCTTCTGTTTCTGCTTTTTATTTTTTTCACCTGCAACTTATTTGTTTTTCTTATTTTTCTCTTCTTTCCTCATCTGCTTCTATTTTTCTTCTTTCTTCAGCTTTTCTTCCTTCCTTCTTCTTCTTCTCATTAATATTACCATCATCATTATTATTATTATTGCAAAGATCATTATTTTAATTTCCCTTGCTATTTACATCAATACAAAATACAGTAAATAAATTTTAATCTTTTCTTTCCATCGCTATGACGTAAACAAAATTTTTTCTTCCTGAAGTAAAAAATAAAATACCAATCAAACACACTAATGAATATGAAGTCGATTTCTTGATTTATAATGTCCTCAGTAAGGGTTGAGGCGTTTAGTAAATCCTCTTGATGTTTGTAATTGATTAAACATTTCTTCCTTACCTGTAATGTGGGCCAGGTAGAGGGTGTTACCTGTCCTCGTGTTCCAGGTAAGCCCAATAAACAGATTGTGTAATCCTTTTATGGTGAACGGGAGATGTGTCTTATTAGGACATGTAAGTTAATATTTTAGGGCATGTAAGTTAATATTTTAGGACATGCAAGTTAATATTTTACAAAATTTTCAAGACATTTATTTTTTTTCTTTGGGTAATTAAAATTCTTGTTCTTGACACATTAAATAACTCGCCTTTGTTTATGGCATTTAAATGAACTTATTTTTAAAGCGTGTTTCAGGATATTTAAAGCCCGTCACTTACGTCACTAAATATTACGTCTTCTTAGGTTAGGTTAGTGAGGCAGAAATATTTTAATACTGAAGAATGTAGAATAATTTAATACTCCCGTTAATAATAATAAGAATAATGCAAATTTATGATAGAATGTTCGTGTTAGTCTCATTATAATAATTAATAGAATCTAAAAAAAATAAAATAAAAAAATAGTTAATTTTTATTTTTGTAGTAAAGTATTTTAATTTTGTGATTGATAGTAAAGTAAAATATGGGGAAAATTAACGTGTTTAGTATTACTGTGTCATCTAGAACCGTGTATTTTCCGCCTAGGTCGAGATATCAAATTCAAATCCAAATCTTACAATGGCACGGCTATCCTGCTATCCTTGCTATCTAGTGCTGAAGACCTATTGCAGTATCGAGATATCAATCTTTAATATATTCACTGTTAGATATCCTCTTTGCTATTTCACGTTACTTAACAAAAAGACAATTTCTTCTTCAATCTAATATAACTTGAAGATATCCAGAACTTATTAAATATGTCTCTCAGTAGTTCTCCAAGTACCTCGTTAAGTGGGTAATTATTCCAGACACAATTAGTCGTAAGTCCGCGTACCTTCGTCCAAAATAGGCCTTTGTAAATCACTGAGAATTTTACGGTTTCATAGATTTTGATATTTTACAAAGAGGAAATACATTGCTAATAATAACGTAATGTTCCTTTGTATGTATGTATGTATGTATGTATGTATGTATGTATGTATGTGTGTATTATCTGGAGTGTCTAATCCTACTGAACGGCTTAAGTATACATTTAATAACACTCATACATAATAATACACCATCCAGCTGTTATAATAGGTGTTGTATATTATGTATTTCTATATACACATACACTAATATACGGTGTAATTTATACGTTATTTCTGTGGTGTAATAACTAGTAAACTTACACGACACAAGACTAGAAAATTACTTACATTTATCGTAAATTAGAAAAAATAAACTTAACTAGTAAATACAGGTACAAAATCAGGTCTAGTATACAGGTACAGTGATCTCTCGGCCGTGAGTTGAATACCTTTATAAGACAAGTAAATATTAGTTACAGTATCTTGTAATGTAAAGTGATACATTTCAGTAGTAAAAATACAGAGTTATGTTTAGCATTTAGGGTTTTTTTTTGATGGTGTTAATGATTAATATAATTTACAGGTGGTAATATAAATAAACTAACTTTTTCACCATTTCTGTTTGAACCACTTAAATTTTTTTTGTCCCGTAAGTGGTAAATTAAGAATCTCACTTGAATAATGAATTGTATCACTTAAAACATAACTGTATTAAGTGGAAATCCTAATTAATTCCAAATATTCTTAACTGAACTATGTAATTTAACTGTACAATAATAATAAAAATAAACTGGTCTAATTATAAATACCCATAAAATAATTAACTCAAGTATTATAAGTGGATTAAAGACAGTCCAAACAAATTCCTTCTATTAATTACACTAACCTTTGATGACTGAAAAGAAATAATAATAGTATATTTTCTTGCTATAATGAACAGGTCTTTCAAGGGTTGTCTAAGAAAGGCATTCAGATACACGCTAATTAAGAGCTGGTTACCATAAATTAATTAAATGTCAATATCAATTAACTCTTCTTCAACATCTTAAGTTCTGGTATCGATGAGAATTAATATATATTCGTTTAGTAATATATAGTAAATTATATATTTTTTTATATACGACTATTTTACGAGTCTTTAGCGATACATAATTAATCGCTGTATGATATATGAAAAATTTCCATGACTGTACCGCCGTTGTGAGCCGTTTTAGGGTGATTATAACAGTAGCCTTATAGATAGTTTACAGGACGATGATAACAGTAGCCTTAGAGATAGTTTACAGGACGATGATAACAGTAGCCTTAGAGATAGTTTACAGGACGATGATAACAGTAGCCTTAGAGATAGTTTACAGGATGATGATAACAGTAGCCTTAGAGATAGTTTACAGGACGATGATAACAGTAGCCTTAGAGATAGTTTATAGGATGATGATAACAGTAGCCTTAGAGATAGTTTACAGGACGATGATAACAGTAGCCTTAGAGATAGTTTATAGGACGATGATAACAGTAGCCTTAGAGATAGTTTACAGGACGATGATAACAGTAGCCTTAGAGATAGTTTACAGGACGATGATAACAGTAGCCTTAGAGATAGTTTACAGGCCGATGATAACAGTAGCCTTATAGATAGTTTACAGGACGATGATAACAGTAGCCTTAGAGATAGTTTATAGGACGATGATAACAGTAGCCTTAGAGATAGTTTACAGGACGATGATAACAGTAGCCTTAGAGATAGTTTACAGGACGATGATAACAGTAGCCTTAGAGATAGTTTACAGGACGATGATAACAGTAGCCTTAGAGATAGTTTACAGGACGATGATAACAGTAGCCTTAGAGATAGTTTACAGGACGATGATAACAGTAGCCTTAGAGATAGTTTACAGGACGATGATAACAGTAGCCTTAGAGATAGTTTATAGGACGATGATAACAGTAGCCTTAGAGATAGTTTACAGGACGATGATAACAGTAGCCTTAGAGATAGTTTACAGGACGATGATAACAGTAGCCTTAGAGATAGTTTACAGGACGATGATAACAGTAGCCTTAGAGATAGTTTACAGGACGATGATAACAGTAGCCTTAGAGATAGTTTACAGGACGATGATAACAGTAGCCTTAGAGATAGTTTACAGGACGATGATAACAGTAGCCTTAGAGATAGTTTACAGGACGATGATAACAGTAGCCTTAGAGATAGTTTACAGGACGATGATAACAGTAGCCTTAGAGATAGTTTACAGGACGATGATAACAGTAGCCTTAGAGATAGTTTACAGGACGATGATAACAGTAGCCTTAGAGATAGTTTACAGGACGATGATAACAGTAGCCTTAGAGATAGTTTACAGGACGATGATAACAGTAGCCTTAGAGATAGTTTACAGGACGATGATAACAGTAGCCTTAGAGATAGTTTACAGGACGATGATAACAGTAGCCTTAGAGATAGTTTACAGGACGATGATAACAGTAGCCTTAGAGATAGTTTACAGGACGATGATAACAGTAGCCTTAGAGATAGTTTACAGGACGATGATAACAGTAGCCTTAGAGATAGTTTACAGGCCGATGATAACAGTAGTCTTAGAGATAGTTTACAGGACGATGATAACAGTAGCCTTAGAGATAGTTTACAGGGTGATGATAACAGTAGCCTTAAAGATAGTTTACAGGACGATGATAACAGTAGTCTTAGAGATAGTTTACAATAGAACGAGGAGGTTAATAATAAGACTGCGAGATGTAGGAGGAGGAGGAGGTGAGAGAGAAGGAGAATAACGAAAGAGGAAACACAGGACCGAAAAATAACGAAGAAAAATGATGAGAGGAAGACAAAGTAGAGAGAGAGAGAGAGAGAGAGAGAGAGAGAGAGAGAGAGAGAGAGAGAGAGAAGAATAACAACAAATAACGAAAGAAAAAATACGATAACGACAAAAATACAAAGAAAACCCAAGCGGCAGAGACTAAACACAAACACGGGAATAAACAAACCACAATAAGATAAACAAGGCATATAAACAAAAGATTAATAACTGATAACGAAAAAACTAGCAGGTGATAACGAGATAAGTGTCAATACAGAAGATAACTATAGATAACACAATATTTTCATTAACATTATGAATTATAGGATTTATTAATAAGGGATATAATTACACTATAACTTCCTATATATCAATTTATTAGTATTGTATACATGTTAACCTGAACTATATCACGGTAGAGTTTGTTTATGACAGTATGTGTTGGTGTTGAGTAGATCACCTGTAATTAGCGTCATTTAACAGGTGACACTGCAGCGAGTATACAAGTGAGACAGGCGGGGTAGTTCCAAGGAGTGAGAACCAGTGACAGGTGTAAGGGGAGTGACAGGTGTAGGGGGAGAGACAGGTGTAGCGGGAGTGACAGGTGTAGGGAGAGTGACAGGTGTAGGGGGAGTGACAGGTGTAAGGGGAGTGACAGGTGTAGGGGGAGTGACAGGTATAGGGGGAGTGACAGGTATAGGGGGAGTGACAGGTATAGGAGGTGTGAGAGGTGTAGGGGGTGTGACAGGTGTAGGGGGTGTGACAGGTGTAGGGGGAGTGACAGGTATAGGGGGTGTGACAGGTGTAGGGGGAGTGACAGGTGTAGGGGTGTATTTCTAAGCAGTGTAGTTGAAACAGGTATAACACACATTGGTGGAGTACACATCAACACCTCCGCTAAACACCCTCCACATATACTCAACACACCCAGGGCCACGTAACACAGTGTTGGTAGGCTTAGGCGGCCATGTCGTGACACCGGCCGTCAGAATCTCCCAGCAAAAGGTAAACAAGATGGCGGCCCCCCCATCCTACATGTCAACAACTCATCCTGAAATATCCCACCTGGACCCTCTACTAGTGGGGGTCGAACCCTGAATTCAGATTAGACTGCCAATACGGCCCGGGAGATCAATGAGGTCAACCTAATGGAACTTTACACACACTACACTAACCACAAACTCATTCTACCTTAAGTTATTTTAAACCAATAGAGCTGGATTCAGTAACTCTCGTAAGACAAATTTCCAACTGGAGGCTTGAGGCAGCATTACAGTGCCTCACCTCAGCGATCGTAAGACAACAGGTGGCACTCTCACAGTAAGATGGCACCGTCGTTCTTACCATAAACAGACGATCGAGAGGAAATTTTTTCGGAGTACAAATCTTTGAGAACATTGGCAGTAAGTGGATGGCTGGCCGTTCAGGTGTGGCTGGCCGTTCAGGTGTAGCGGGCGAAGGGTGATGAGTGGCTACCGTGGGGACAGGTGAAGGTGAGTTACGATGCACCGTGTCTTAAGTAATGACTCGACCGGTTGAATTATATATCCACCAACTGATGAACAAAAAAAAAATTCCACCATAAAACACCAAAATCCTCAAACAATCGTCCATCAATTTTTTTCCCTCGTAACTTAGGAGGAAAAATGAATAAATAAAACACACATCCAAGTCATTAAAAAAAAGTATCGGTGTAATTTCGACGCCATTTTGACCGCCATCCTTCTGTAGTATGCTGTAGTGGACCAAATAGACGCATCCTAAATTATTCACTTAAGAGAGGAGAATATTTCCACGGGAGGGCCTTTGAGAATCAGAGTCTAGGGAATTAAAACGTGAAGGAACTGAAGCTGGTAGGATTTTCCCCAATTTATTACGCTGAAAAGGATTGCGGTGGGGGAAAAGAGAGGGGAGGGGAGAGGGGGAAGGGAGCGATTGTATCCTGTAAGGGAGAAAGGGAGGGGAGGATTGTGTTATGGGAACGGGAGGGAGATTATCATGGGAGGGAAAGAGGGAGAGATGTGTTCTGGAAGGGGGAGGGTTGTGTCACAGAAGGAGGGGAGGGGGAGTGTCAAAAGGAGAGTGGGCATTAGAGGGCAAGATGTCTGAGAGGAAAGTAGTAGGTGAGGAGGCGTGGTGTTGTAGTAGACAGGAGGAGGCGTGGTGTTGTAGTAGTCAGGAGGAGGCGTGGTGTTGTAGTAGGCAGGAGGAGTCGTGGCGTGTTAGTAGGCAGAAGGAGGCGTGGTGTTGTAGTAGGCAGGAGGAGTCGTTGTGTTGAAGTATGCAGATGGGGGCGTGGTGTTGTAGTAGGCAGGAGGAGGGCGTGGTAGCAGGGCAGGGAGGCAGTGGTGCTGTAGCAGCAGGAGGAGGCGTGGTAAGCAGAAGACAGGAGGAGGCGCAGGCTGTAGGCAGGAAGAGGCGGCGTGGTAGTAGGCAGGAGGAGGCGGTGTTGTAGCAGGCAGGAGGAGGCGTGGCGTGGTAGTGGTAGGCAGGAGGAGGCGTGGTGTTGTAGTAGGCAGGGAGGAGGCGTGGCGGTAGTAGGCAGGGGAGGAGGAGGCGTGGTTGTAGCAGGCAGGAGGAGGCGTGGTGTTGTAGAGGCAGGAGGAGGCGTGGTGTTGTAGCAGGCAGGAGGAGGCGTGGTGTTGTAGTAGGCAGGAGGAGGCGTGGCGCAGTAGTAGGCAGGAGTGGTGTTGTAGTAGTGGCAGGAGGAGGCGTGGTGTTGTAGTAGGCAGGAGGAGGCGTGGCGTGGTAGTAGGCAGGAGGAGGCGTGGTGTTGTAGTAGGCAGGAGGAGGCGTGTCGTGTTAGTAGGCAGAAGGAGGCGTGGTGTTGTAGTAGGCAGGAGGAGGCGTGGCGTGGTAGTAGGCAGGAGGAGGCGTGGTGTTGTAGTAGGCAGAAGGGGGCGTGGTGTTGTAGTAGGCAGGAGGAGGCGTTGTGTTGTAGTAGACAGGAGGCGGCGTGGCGTGGTAGTAGACAGGAGGCGGCGTGGCGTGGTAGTAGGCAGAAGGGGGCGTGGTGTTGTAGCAGGCAGGAGGAGGCGTGGTGTTGTAGCAGGCAGGAGGAGGCGTGGTGTTGTAGTAGGCAGGAGGAGGCGTGGCGGTAGTAGGCAGGAGGAGGGCGTGGCGGTAGTAGGCAGGAGGAGGCGTGGTGGTAGTAGGCAGGAGGAGGCGTGGTGCTGTAGTAGGCAGGAGGAGGCGTGGTGTTGTAGTAGAAAAGGGGTGAGTGAGGCAAAAGGCGTGGTAGTAGGCAGGAGGAGGCGTGGTGTTGTAGTAGGCAGGAGGAGGCGTGGCGTGGTAGTAGGCAGAAGGAAGCGTGGTGTTGTAGTAGGCAGGAGGAGGCGTGGCGTGGTAGTAGGCGGGAGGAGGCGTGGCGTGGTAGTAGGCAGAAGGGGGCGTGGCGTTGTAGTAGTAGACAGAGGAGGAGGCGTGGCGTGGTAGTAGGCAGAAGGGGGCGTGGTGTCGGGAGCGGCCAGGAGGGGGCGTGGTGGGCAGGGGGAGGGTGGCGTGGGACAGCGATGGCGGTGCGCCTTGCCTCGCCCTCACGATCAATATGACCCCGGCTCCCCTCCCCTCATTACCGCCACCCCAGGGCTCTCCCTGCCGGCCCCTACCCTGGCCAGCCTCCCTACCTGATCCTACACTGGCCAACCTCCCTACCTGATCCTACCCTGGCCAGCCTCTGTGCCTGACCCCTGCCAGCCTCCCTACCTGATCCTACCCTGGCCAGCCTCCCTATCTGTTATAAGAACATAAGAACATAAGAATGGAGGAAACTGCTGCGGGCCTATTGGCCCATACTGGGCAGTCCCGTTTACACCCAACCCCTATTACTCATATGAGCATCCAACCTATGTTTGAAGCAATTCAGCATATTCGAGTTAATGATGATATTTGGTAACTTGTTCCATTCATCCACTACTCTGTTTCCAAACCAGTGTTTACCTATTTCACGCCTAAATCTAAATTTGTCTAATTTAAAACCATTGTTACGAGTTCGCTCCTGGTTGGATAGTTTGAGTACCTTTGTAATGTCCCCTTTGTTTATCCCTGCCTTCCACTTATACACCTCTATCAGGTCGCCCCTCGCTCTACGTCTCTCAAGGGAGTGCAAATTAAGATGCTTTAACCTGTCTCTATACTCAAGGTTCCTAATGTCCCTACCCAGGCCAGCCTCTGTGCCTGACCCTACCCTGGAAAGTCTCTGTACCTGACCCTGGCCAGCCTCTGTACCTAAGCCCACCTGACCCTGGCCAAACTCTGTACCTGACATGACCCAACCTAACCTAAACACAATTTAAACTAAACTGAACAAGACTAAACCACGCTTCTATCTATCTAAATTTTGTCAAGCTCAAATAATCCTTGTCACCACTGTCATACACCCACCAACCCACAGTCATACACCCACCAACCCACAGTCATACACCCACCAACCCGCAGTCATACACCCACCAACCCGCAGTCATACACCCATCAACCCACAGTCATACACCCACCAACCCAGAGTCATACACCCACCAACCCACAGTCATACACCCACCAACCCGCAGTCAAACACCCATCAACCCACAGTCATGCTCCCACCAACCCACAGTCATACACCCATCAACCCACAGTCATACACCCACCAACCCAGAGTCATACACCCACCAACCCACAGTCATACACCCACCAACCCGCAGTCAAACACCCATCAACCCACAGTCATGCTCCCACCAACCCACAGTCATACACCCATCAACCCACAGTCATACACCCAGCCTCTGTATCTGACTTTACCTGACCTGACTTAACCAGATCCAATCAAGAAACCCATTATTTTTCACCTCTATTACACCTTGAAGCAGGTATCGAGGCCACCTGACCTGACCTCAGTTACTCTGCAATATTCCCAAGGCATCTGACCACCTCTGCTAGCGTATTCGGTACACCTAACATGACATGACCTGACCTGACCTGGCCTGACCTCTAAGAACGAGAAAATATACCCAAGATCTATTTAAATCTATCCCAGAAATTTAAACCTTCAATATATTTGTTTTTAGTTCATTTGTTATGTCTTTGTTTTGCTCTTGTGTTTACGGTTCTTGTTTATGAATTAAAGAAACAATAAGAGAATCCAGCCCGTCAAACTTCTACTGATAATCACAACTCGAATTATGCAACTGAAGAACAACAACAACAATAAGAAGAACAAGAACAAAAAAACAGCAGGATATAATTCCTATAGAACCTCATGACTAGTTTATTAATGCCTTAAGAAACACTAACAACAATCCTCAGCCAACACGGACCTACAAAACATCAACAAGGTGACGACAACAACAGCTCAAACGCTCCAGCTTAACACCTACAAATTTCCGGGAGTTTAGTGTCGCTACATGAAACAAACACGGCGACGAGTCCTACAGCTACACACTGTAATGGTCGGCGGAGCAAAGGACGAGACAGCGACGCGTACTCATTGGTGGAGCTTTAATAACAACAGCATGTGGTAACTAGGAGATGTGTGTGTGTTGTGAGGTAGTGAAGGACCACAACATCTCACGTTTTGTGTTACACGTCAAAGACTGAACAATGTGAAGCAGCGGCCCTCCCCCCACACCACGCTGCCTGTAGTAACACCACCGTTAATAAAGGACAAAACGGTCCAATATGGAGGTGGGGGGTGGCGTGTGGACAAGGCACGAGAGAGCGGCCTTGTTAATATGATGGTCACCAGACACGGCCAACACCAGGTGGCGGGTGTAGCTCTTCCTGCTGAATAAAAACCAAGAGCGAGTTTGACGACGCTACACGAACACCGTCCTCAAGGGGGATATCTTGGACTCGAGTGTGAGAGATAGAGACTCCCAAACAATCAAACACGTCTGGTTAATTCCTTCACTTTTATATAAGAACACATTCGTCTTCAACTAAACACGATTTCTTTTCAACTTCTCCTAAAAAATTCCTCTTCGACTCCAAGGCTGAAATTCGAGTCCCACTTGAAACGAATAAAATAAAATATATGTGAAGAGAAAATGTAAATAGTGTGTTTGACTGTGTGAAGCTGATGGAAGCAACACTAATTATGCTGTATAATGGGTTGTGTTCAGTAAGGTCAGAGTGATTAGTGGCGCTCGCCATCACCACTTCCCGCCTCCTATACACGCCCCTACACCCACCACGCCTCCCTCTTGCCCAACTCAACACGCCCACTTAGCTACCCCTACACGCCCCTTACCCTCCCCCCACCAACACCATACACCACGCCCCTTGCTGCCTACCCCTTACGCGACCCCACCCCTCCACACCACGCCCACCCACTCATCGTACACTAATAAGGTGATAAGATTACCTCATCATGACACTGGTGTGAATCAGCATCAGGAACTCACCTTCCCCTGCATCAAGGTGCCCACCCTCACCCACCCTACCTGGCAGCCACTCACCTGCGTATTATACCACCTGACACGGGAAATCACACACACACGGGATGACACGGTAGAACACAGTGCTTGTAAGGTAAATAGAAGCCAGTCTTAATGGGTCCCAACCTTAAACTATTAGGACTGAGGCCCATTAGTATTGAGAGCGGTCAGGATTGGGACTCATTAAGACTGAGGTCTATTAAGACTGAAACCATTAGGCCTGTGGTATCTTTGGACTGAGGCTCATTAGGACTGAGAACCATTGGAAATGTGACCAATTAGAATTGGGGCCCATTAAAACTGGGACCCAATAGGACTGGGGCCCATTAGGACTAGGGCCCATTAGGACAGGGGTTCATTTGATAAGATGCCCACCTAGTAAAAGTGCAAAAGAGGGCATGCAAGATTATTCTCTCCCCTTCCTACTCCACATATCAAGAAGCGCTAAACACACTGACCCTTTCGACTCTCACTGACCATCACCACGACCACATCTGCAAATTTGCTAAGAAGCTTCTACACCATCCTCGACACCGGCTCCTACTACCACCTGAGATCCCTAGCCCGAGAATTGCTGTTTGACACCACAACCGCATCCAGCCCATAAGTGCACGAAC
>NW_024738776.1:20000-42866 GCF_018991925.1 Homarus americanus | reverse complement strand
CTCGTGGTTAACTTTTAAACTCTTCAACCTGTTTTTCTCTTACTTTTTTTACTTCCATAATTTTTTCCATTAGTTCTGTCTAGTTATTTCATTTCATATAGTTACTTCATAACCTCTGACCTTTGAGAGCGTGGCTCCAGGGTTATGACACATTTTTTCTCTTTCCTTTCTTTTTCTTTTATCCTCTTCGCCACTGATCGACTCGTTAGCCACTTGGGCGATCGGTCACGTCTTTGTCACGCACTGTTGGCAAGTACATTGTAATTCTGGTATCAAGCAATGGGACAGAATGACGGCAAAATACTGCAGGTAAATGAAACTCCTAACCTATATATAAAATGGTTTATTAAAATGAAGTTATATTTTATGAATAATTTCAGTAACACTCAACTACCGGGGCTTTACTCATTTTGTACTGTTAAACTTAGGTACATTCTCCACTTACACCATGACTGGGTGTACATGTACAAAAACACACACAATACTCTTACATAGCACCTTTGAGCACCGTTAGATCAAGTGGCAATGATGCCAGTTACAGCACCAACACTAATACTTTAACATTACTAGGATTAGTGGCTTCTCTCCACTACTGTGGTACTTTTGCCCACAAGCAAAGTGGTGGTCACTCTACTCTTGATGACTCCAAACACTCAGACAATTCAGGTGAATACATACAGGTGTACTCGGAGGAATAACGCAGCCACAACATAGCCCTACTGAGTAGTGGACTCATTCATAACAATGATTGGGGCTGGTGGTGTTTGCTCGGCCTGTGAGATCAACAAGTTGGACAGTGAACGAGTCAGGTGAACGGCTGGCCAGTTGACTGGGCCCCAGAGGAGGTGGTTAGTTCCTGACGCTCGTGTTCATGAATTTACCCGAGTATACTGGCCTTCATCCATTTCCCAAACTAGTGTGGAGGTCGTCCCAATCTACAAGGCTGAGGGCGTAAGAAGACACATCAGTTACGTTACAGTATCACTTGCTATCCAAACTATTAACTAAGTCAAAATCACTTAATGTGGCGAGGTATAACACGGAGCTGGGGACATTACCTGTGGGTGGAGGCGTTTCAGACGCTGGACTGACGCCCGGGAGCGTCAGTCTGTATAGTAGGCGACTTTAACTTTAGCCAAATAGATTGGATTGACCTTGCGGGTAACTCAGAATCAGAGGATTTTCTTGAAACAATC
Organism: Homarus americanus; assembly: GCF_018991925.1. Taxonomy (NCBI): domain Eukaryota; kingdom Metazoa; phylum Arthropoda; class Malacostraca; order Decapoda; family Nephropidae; genus Homarus; species Homarus americanus. The sequence continues at coordinate 41,670 of NW_024738776.1, read as the reverse complement.
CAGGACTGTTTCCTAAGCCAACATATAACCGAACCCACCTGGGGTTATAATATACTCGATTTAGTAATGTCGAGGTAGGGAACGAACTTGCTAACAGCGATCACAAAGAAATTAGATTCCAGTTAGAATTTCAGGGCAGCCGCAAAGAAAATTCCACTAAAGTCCCAGATTTCAGAAGGGCAAACTTTGATAGTTTGAAGAGGTAGCTGAGAGAAGGGGTATCACGCTTGGGGGTGAACTACATGACCTCACATGAGGTGACCTCTCACAATGTACCCACAGAGGGCGACCTCACCTCACCGGAGACCTGATAACGAGATCTGAGATTGCCGAGTTCCACAACAATTTAAATAATGAGTTACTTAATGCACAAATGCAGAACATACCATACAGAAAACTCAGATCAAACAACAATGACCCTAAATGGATAAATAATTAGTTTAAGAATATTATTGGACAGTGGACAGTGGAGAATGACAAGACTAATCCCGGGCATTAGGAACCTTGAGTATAGAGACAGGTTAAAGCATCTTAATTTGCACTCCCTCGAGAAACGTAGAGCGAGGGGCGACCTGATAGAGGTGTACAAGTGGAAGGCAGGGCTAAACAATGGGGACATAACAAAGGTATTCAAACTATCCAACCAGGAGCGAACTCGTAACAATGGTTTTAAATTAGACAAATTTAGATTTTGGCGGGAAATAGGTAAACACTGGTTTGGAAACAGAGTGGTGGATGAATGGAACAAGTTACCAAATATCATCATTAACTCGAATACGCTGAATAGCTTCAAACATAGGTTGGATGCTTATATGAGCAATTGGGGTTGGGTGTAAACGGGACTGCCCAGTATGGGCCAATAGGCCCGCTGCAGTTTCCTCCATTCTTATGTTCTTATGTTAAGTCTACCTTCGAGATTATTATTATGTATTGGCCGGTAGGGTCAATCTCAGCAGCCACTTCTTCGACCATTCCTGAAGCCCACAGAGGTCCTTCTGCAGCTCTTCACAGTCCACTTGGTTCTTAATTTCCCGAAATAACTTGGCGTCATCGGCAAACATTTGTATGGAGGAGTGTACAACGTCAGGCATGTCATTTATGAAATAAACAAACAACAGCGGGCCCAATACACTGCCCTGTGGTACCCTGCTTGTGACAGGTACGGATGACGATTTCGTGCCATTAATCACCACACACTGCTTGCGGTCATGTAGAGAGTCTTCTATCCACGCTAGGACATTTCCCCGAATTCCGTACCCTTCCAGTTTGATTTTCAGTCTTTCATGGGGTACACTGTCGAAAGCCTTGGCAAAATCTAGGTACATATTGTCTATATTACCACCCCGTTCCAGAATATGGGTCCAAATATCCAATACCTTGAGCAATCGTGTTAAACAGGAGCGCCCCGGCATAAAACCGTGTTGGCAATCTTTTACAAGGTTGTTTCGTAGTAGATGTTCCATCGCGGCATCTCTGATAATACTCTCAAGTACTTTACATATTATGCTGGTCAGGCTCACCGGTCTATAGTTGTTCGTGGAGTGACTATCGCCCTTCTTGAAGGTAGGACTCACATAAGCCACTTTCCATTCACTGGGGACCATTTGTTCATCCAGGCATTTACAAAACAGGATCTTCAGGGGCTGTGCAAGCTCGTTGCACAGCTCTCTTAGCACTCTAGGATGCACCATGTCAGGTTCGAGACTCTTATGGACCTTTAGCCTGGACAGTTTATTTCTAATACCCTCTTCTGTGAACACAATGTGGGTCAGTGCTGTGTCGAACCGTCTGTCCTCAAACGCAGGAAGGTTAGTTGCATCCTCTCTTGTGAACACTGAGGAAAAGAAGCTGTTCAATGCCTCAGCTTTAGCCTGGTCAGAATCTGCGTAACTACCATCTTCAAGCCTCAGGTCTGATACTCCTAATCGCATTTTCAATTTCGACTTTGCATAGCGGTAAAACGCCTTTGGGTTTGACTTGACCTCGCGTGCAACCAGCCCAACGGTACCAACTGTAAGGAGGCGTATCATATGTCCCAACGGGATGAAGAAAATGCACTAGTTGAGACTGTGTGTGAGAAGGACCTAGGTGTGTATGTTGACAATGAGCTGAAGTTCTCGGGCCATTGTGAGAAGAAGGTAAATCAGGCAAATAAATTATTGGGTCTTATAAGAAGGTCGTTCAGATATCTAGACGGTCCGTCCCTCGTAACGATCTTCAGGAGTGAAGTGCTTCCCCATCTGGAGTACTGTCACCCCATCTGGTCCCCGAGATATGCTAGGGACTGTCAGTTGGTTGAAAATGTTCAAGGAGGGCCACCAGACTGGTGCCTGCACTTCGGCACCTCAGCTACCCTGAGAGATTGGAGCGCCTGAACTTGCCTAGCTTATACTACAGACGGGCAAGAGGGGACCTAGTTGAGGTGTATAAGCATCTCAGGGGGCACTACTCAGTTGAGTGTCCTTACTTGGAGCTGGCGGACGCTCGCCCCACAAGGGGTCACAGCTCAAGATTGAAGAAGCCGCAAGTCCAGAAAACCGTGAGGGCAAACTTTTTCGGAGTAGGGTTGTAAACTCTTGGAACAATCTACCAGAGAGTGTTGTGACGGCACCGAGTGTGAGCTCTTTCAAGAGAAGACTTGACCAACACTGGAGCGGGTTCAGGTACATTCAGGAGCCGGTGCATGCCCAGTATTTGCCAACAGTGCGTGACAGAGACGTGACCGATCGCCCGGGCGGCTAGCGAGCCGATCTTTTGGTGAAGAATATAAATGAAAAGAGACGTGACCGATCGCCCAAGCGGCTAACAAGCCGATCAGTGGCGAAGAGGATAAAAGTAAAAGTAAGCGAGTGCACCAAAGAAAATTGGAGGACTAAAACATCCTGAAATGGATAGAGAACGGACATCGCTACTCGGGAACTCAAACATTTCACATGTTTTATGGGCGCTGTAGCATAATATGAATAATTAAGCGTTGAAGAGACAAACTGCACAAACGTGACCATGACAAGAAGACTAAGGAATTGCAAACTGGTAGTGTACTGGATATATATTTGAAGTGTGGAGTCAAGTTGTGGAGACATTACCCTGTTAACAGTGTTGGCTGAAAATGTTCAAAGAAGGGCCACCAGAATGGTGCCTGCATTTCGGCACCTCAACTACCCTGAGAGATTGGAGCGTCTGAACTTGCCAAGGTTATACTACAAATGGGCAAGGGGCGACCTAATTGAGGTGTATAAGCAACTCAAGGGGCACTACTCAGTCAAGTGTCCTTACTTGGAGCTGGCGGACGCTCGCCAAACAAGGTGTCACTGCTCAAGATTGAAGAAGCCACAAGTCCAGAAAACTGTGAGGGCAAACTTTTTCTGAGTGAGAGTTGTGAGCTCTTGGAACAATCTGCCGGAAAGTGTTGTAACGGCACCGGGTGTGAACTTTTTCAAGACCAGACATGACCAACACTGGAGCCGGTGCATGCCCAGTACCTGCCAACAGTGCGTAATAGAGAGCCAGTACTTGCCAACAGTGCGTGACAGAGACGTGTCCGATCGCCCAAGCGGCTAACGAGTCGATCAGCAATGGAGAGGATAAAAGTAAAAGTAAGTAAAAGTACACCCGTTAGATTCTCAAAGATACCTGGTCCGACAGTTCCCTTCAGGTTAATTAATTACTTTCATAATTAACATCCTTACAACAATTTCACCATGAATGTCAGATTCTCTGATGTTCATATTGAAAAAGAGGTGACTTCAGCCTCGGTCAACAATTACTGGAATCTCTAGGGCCGACGTCAATGATACCTCATTCTCACTGCAGATTCTACCCTGACTTATATTGACAATTACGCTAACAGCAAATACAATTGAAGCTTTCAACATCAGTCACAGCGGATCTTGAATGCTTCATCTGCAATTAGACATCTCTAAGTTGACCAATTCAAATGCATGTGCACCCTATGCGGAATTGAGGAATACCTAAGTGTCTCCGGTAATGTGACATAGAAAACGGAGGACTCAGATCTCCTGAAGTGGTTAGAGAACAAATGTTTCAACTGGGAGACACAAAAGGTTTACAGGTTTTGTGTGCGTGGAGCGTAATTTGAATTATTAGGTTTTAACAGACTACCCATGTCATTATGACCATGACAATTGTTCCCTCCATAGTGACTGAGTGTGACTAAGAGTCTAAGACTCGCCCTGAACTGCCCTTCTATCTGGAGGGTGTGACTGTGGTGACGTCACTCTTCGATTCTTTTTTACTTTTTTTCTCTTCACTGATCCGGCGTCGATCATCTTTATATTCTTCACCAAAAGGTCTGGCTCACTTCCGCCTATACGGGCGATCAGTCACATCTCTGTCACACTTTCTTGTAAATACTGGGCATGCACCGGCTCCTGAATGTGTACCTGAGCCATCCCAGTGTTGGTCAAACACTCTTGAAAAGAGCTCACACTCAGTGCCGACCTCCTATACTCTCTGGTAGGTGTTCCAGGATTAACCTCACTCCCGATCCGCCAGCTCCAGGAGTGTGCAGAGCACCAGTTGGTGGCCCTCAGCTGACGATCCCTAGCATATCTCCCCAGGGACCAGATGGGGTGACAATTGCCTCCAGATGGGAAGCACTTCCTCCTGAAGATCGTCACGAGGACGGACCGTCTGAATATCTGAACGACCTTCTTATAAGACCCAATAATATATTTGCCTGATTTACCTTCTTCTCACAATGGCCCTAGAACTTCAGCTCATTGTCAACATACACACCTAGGTCCTTCTCACACACAGTCTCAACTAGTACATTTTCTTCATCCCGTTGGGACATATGGTACGCCTCCTTACCGTTGGTACGCCCCAGGTGCATCCTCTTACACTTGGTGACATTGAATCTCAGCAGCCATTCCTTCGACCATTCCTGGAGCCCACAGAGGTCCTTCTGCAGCTCTTCACAGTCCGCTTGGTTCTTAATTTCCCGAAATAACTTGGCGTCATCGGCAAACATTTGTATGGAGGAGTGTACAACGTCAGGCATATCATTTATGAAACAAACAAACAACAGCGGGCCCAATACACTACCCTGCGGTACCCCACTTGTTACAGGTACAGATGACGATTTCGTGCCATTAATCACCACACATTGCTTGCGGTCATGTAGAAAGTCTTCTATCCACGCTAGGACATTTCCCCGAATTCCGTACCCTTCCAGTTTGATTTTCAGCCTTTCGTGGGGTACACTGTCGAAAGCCTTGGCAAAATCTAGGTAAATATTGTCGATATTACCACCCCGTTCTAGAATATGGGTCCAAATATCCAATACCTTGAGCAATTGTGTCAAGCAAGAGCGCCCCGGCATAAAACCGTGTTGGCAATCTTTTACAAGGTTGTTTCGTAGTAGATGTTCCATCGCTGCATCTCTGATAATACTCTCAAGTACTTTACATATTATGCTGGTCAGGCTCACCGGTCTATAGTTGTTCGTGGAGTGCCTATCGCCCTTCTTGAAGATAGGACTCACATAAGCCACTTTCCATTCACTGGGGACCATTTGTTCATCCAGGCATTTACAAAACAGAATCTTCAGGGGCTCTGCAAGCTCGTTGCACAGCTCCCTTAGCACTCTAGGATGCACCATGTCAGGTCCAGGACTCTTATGGACCTTTAGCCTGGACAGTTTATTTCTAATACCCTCTTCTGTGAACACAATGTGGGTCAGTGCTGTGTCAAACCGTCTGTCCTCAAACGCAGGAAGGTTAGCTGCATCCTCTCTTGTGAACACTGAGGAAAAGAAGCTGTTCAATGCCTCAGCTTTATCCTGGTCAGAATCTGCGTAACTACCATCTTCAAGCCTCAGGTCTGATACTCCTACTCGCGTTTTCAATTTCGACTTTGCATAGCGGTAAAACGCCTTTGGGTTTGACTTGACCTCGCGTGCAACCAGCCTTTGGAACTCCTTTTCAGCCCTCCTACACTCTATCTTTGCTTGGTTTCTGGCTCTTGCATACATCCTCCTGTCTTGCTCATCGTTTGACCCAACCCACGTCTTGAATTTCTGGGTTTTCTTCTTAATTTTGTCGACCGCCGCATGGTTCATGTGTAGGGATCCCCTCGTATTCCTAGAAGCACTGGGTTTGGTCTTGGGTATATATTTATCGATCAAATGGGTCATTTTACTAGTTATGATATTCAGCGTAGTGTCTGCGTTCTTGTACCTTAATAAGTCAGGCCAGTTGATACCCCTCATCTCTTCCCTCATCCCATTGTAATTTCCCTTGTAATATTTGCACCTTGGCCTGGCCTTATCTTGAACTAGGTAACAGTTAAATCTGAATGACAACACTGTATGGTGACTGGTGCCAACTGGGGCAAGGTGTTCCAGTTTGGCCACCATACCCTCCTCGTTTGTTATGATGAGGTCAAGTGGCTTGGGTGTTTGCTCCCCTCTGTAATGTGTCGGGTCTCTCACATGTTGGAACAGAAAATTATCTCTCAGAGTTTCTACAAAAAGAGTAGCAGGATTATTCAAGTCATTCGGGGTGGACTCGTTTCTCCAGTCGATGTCGCCATAGTTAAAGTCCCCCATGATAAGGAGGTGGCTGGGGTTGAGCATCGCCGCATTGTTTATTAAGGTTCTTAAGTTCCTTTGATTTAGTGGGCCACAGTTCGGGGATCTGTAGATACACCCGACGATAAGTAAGTCCCCTCCCTTTAATTTAATTTTACACCACTTGGACTCTTCAAAAACATCCTCTCCCTGTACCCTCGCCTGGCTGGCTCTAAGGTCTTGCCTAGCATAGATAACCACACCCCTCTTGCAGGATTCTTGAGTTAGGTTCGTAAATGAGTCATATCCAGCAATACTGAACTCACATTCCTCTGGGTCGATTCTCCTGTTCTTGTACAACAGTTCTACAACTCCTACAATATCTGGTTGGTGTACTCTTAGTAGTGTTTCAAACTCCTCTCTCTTATCAAGGAACGTGTCAGTATTAGTGTACATGACATTCAAGCCAGAATTTGTTCTCGGTAACGTCTCTGCTCTTAGTAATAAACCCGCTCCACCCACATTCTCAGAAGCTGCAGCATTTGCTAAGTACACTGTATTTTGCAGGGTGTGGTTAAAAATGTCATTGTTTACACGGCGCTCGTTCCCTCCTGTCCGGTAGGCTGAGCTGGTGCCGCCTCCCGGGTGGGGGGTTGAGTGGGTGGAGGGTGCACTGCTGCCCCCTGGCCCTGTGTCGGCACACTTGTTTCCACTACCCTCCCCCTGAGGCTGAGTGGCTGAATTTTTGCACCACGTAGCATCTGGCGGGTTATTTTAGCAGAAATTTAAATACAATCAGTCTCGCACATATGTCTAGATACCTGTTTATATCTTAGATGGAATTAGGTAAAATAATGATCTTCAGGAGTGAAGTGCTTCCCCATGTGGAGTGCTGTCACCCCGTCTGGTCCCCGAGATATGCTAGGGGCTGTCAGTTGGTTGAAAATGTTCAAAGGAGGGCCACCAGACTGGTGCCTGCACTTCGGCATCACAGCTACCCTGAGAGATTGGAGCGCCTGAACTTGCCTAGCTTATACTACAGACGGGCAAGGGGTGACCTAGTTGAGGTGTATAAGCATCTCAGGGGGCACTACTCAGTCGAGTGTCCTTACTTGGAGCTGTGAGGGCAAACTTTTTCGGAGTGAGAGTTGTAAACTCTTGGAACAATCTACCAGAGAGTGTTGTGACGGCACTGAGTGCGAGCTCTTTCAAGACAAGACTTGACCAACACTGGAGCGGGTTCAGGTACATTCAGGAGCCGGTGCATGCCCAGTATTTGCCAACAGTGCGTGACAGAGACGTGACCGATCGCCCGGGCGGCTAGCGATCCGATCTTTTGGTGAAGAGGATAAATGAAAAGGAAAAGTAATCAGAGACGTGACCGATCGCCCAAGCGGCTAACGAGCCGATCAGTGGCGAAGAGGATAAAAAAGAAAGAAGTAAAAGTAAAGCATCTTAGAATCACAGCCCCTTTGAAATTCATTTTAGGTACAGGTATATGCAAAAAACAACTGATGTCTAACGGAAAGCTGGGGGAGAAGAGGGGGATTCGATGGGAGGGGGGATAAGAGGGTAGGCTAGGTGAGGTGGGTGGTCAAGGTGCTAATGAATACAAGAAGATCAGAGGGAAAGTCCGCTGTCATGGCCACTGCCACCTGACCTGACGTCACGTCACTTAACCTCACGATACCTCTAGCTATGTGACCGCGTGGTGTCTCCCCACACCCACACCGTACCCTTCATGGCTTCACCCACACAACTCTTTTATTATGGTTAATAATTAGTTAATTAATTAAGAAATATATTATTAGTTTGCCAGTCATTAAAACTGTTTGTTTGTTTGTTTGGGGCATGTAACGAGTAACATTTTTGTTTTTGTTTTCAATTGTATTGGAGTAAGAGTATTATAAAACCATACTTACGTAAAAGTAATAAAAATGGTACTTTTTAAAAAGTACATACCCGAAACTGTTACTTGCGTACAGTAGTCAAGTAAATTTATTTCGTTACTTTATAATTCTGATGAAATGTAACGTCAGTAAGCTTCACGTGATACGTATGATACTAAGATAAATTCACATTTAAGTCAGGTTAATTTAAAGTGAAAACTAATCCTTTGGCCACTAATCACTCCGTGAGTTATAAATTAATGTATAATAAAATAGCACTATAATTAATTTCAGTTGTATAATTTTGTATGATGTGCTCCATTTTAATCATGTTTCGGGTGTAAGTATGGATTTTGTTTATAAAACTATAAAACTCGGACAGCCAAATTATTTTCAAGTGGCATTATGTTGTTCGAAAATTACTGCATTTTATAGTACTGTTGAGGTTAGGTAAGAGTAAGCATCAGCGCCTCTCTGGAGACAGGTTCACGCGGTTAGGTCAGGTGTACAGGTATATATGAGCGTGGTGAGAAGGAGAGCGCATCATTTCAACCAACGACACCATTCATTTTACAGCTCCAGTGTTCTGCCAGTGTTTCTTCTGAAAATTTTTAACCCTTAAAGCTGGAACACTTTAATCTTCAGAACTGAGACATATTCACTCACAAAAATAAGATCTGTGTACGTGACTGCGTTTTTAGTGAACTTTTGAGTGCATTATGTGGGGGATGTTTCGGCTGGTGGTGTTGATGTCGTTGTCTGCTCCTACCTCCGCCTTTTTCATCTCCTGGTTCACAACAATCTTTTCCGCGACTCCCTCACGACCTACTGTTAAATTCCCGGTCTCCTGCGGTCTCCGAGCAACATCCAGGATCATCGGAGGTAGGACGTCGACGCCCCATTCCTGGCCCTGGGTTGTAAGTCTTCGCACAGACAAACTGGAGCACTTTTGTGGGGGCGCCCTCGTCAGTTCCAGGCATGTCGTGACGGCCGCCCACTGTGTGCTTCCCTACACGTCCTGGTTTTCCGAGTATAGTCTGCAAGTGGTAGTTGGGGCCACGACTCTTGTAGACGGACGAGGCATTGGTGTTTCGTCCATCGACATCCACGACATGTACCAATACTCCATGATAAATGACATTGACTTGGCCGTCGTGACTCTAAGTACTGACGTCTTTGATGTATATACGTCTCCTGTGTGTCTCCCAATGAATGAAAACCAAGCTGTGAATGGTTCGGCCACTGTGTTGGGCTGGGGTTTCCTTGCAGAAGACATTCCCTTGGGCGCTGCTTTTTTACAAGAAGTTGACATCGATATTCTGCCGCCTGACGCCTGTAAGGTGTACGGGAGGAAATTCACTGACAATATGCTGTGTGTCGGGGCTTACGGTCGCGACGCTTGCACGGGTGACTCAGGAGGACCTTTATTGCAGGAGGTGGACGGCGTTTGGACGCTCATAGGATTGGTGAGCTTCGGTCGAGGGTGTGGTAGACTTGGATACCCAGGTGTCTACACTAATGTGGCCATGTTCAAGGAATGGATCATATCGATAATCCAGAAGTAAACGTATGATATCTGTTCGTCACAGACACTCAAATCCTCGTACAGTCTATCAACGTTTCTGTAATCTGACTCAGTTACAAAATATAATAAAAATGTCAAAACTAAATCTGTACCATAAACAGTCGTCTTCTCTCGCCCAATTACAAAGAAAAACAAAAGTTGTGTTCCTTCCTCCTTAGGATGGGTGAGGTCAAGGACCTGTTATTATGACCTTGATAGCTAATGGACACCTGATGTAATATTTCTTTTGTTGGGAAGTTTCAAACAAATATTTGTGGAATGAATATGAATCGTGTTAATAATAAACCCAATATAAAAACTTTCTTGTCTTTTACCTTTACCTCCTGCCGCACCTATCATGTCACAGACTGGCGGCTCCTTCTAGGATGGCCCTATGTTTTCACCTCCTCTCTACCTGATAAGATATCTGGACACATAGGACAAATAAATTTTGGTTGTCCTATTCAATAACACACTTACCGAAGGGTCAAGGCGTTCCTGGCACTGCTCTGGCAGCAGCCAGGTCAACTGTTATGTTGGCCCATACCAACTCCCTCTCCTGAACTCTCCTCCCCACCGGAACAAGTTCTCGCCAGAAGTTAATATTTAATTTAGGAAAGGAATGGAACCAGTGTTGAAAAGTGGTGAACAGTGCTTAAGTCAGTGGAAAACAACTCAACAGTAACAGCCGAGTCGTACCCAAGCTAACCTTCACACAGTTTATTTAGCCAGAAAAAAACACAGATGCAGAGTGGATAATAATAACAATATTAACATGGCTGAATCAGTTGAGAACCTGAGCTCTCTTTTAGGCACCTGATATATACTATACATTTATCTCATAGAAGTATTATGTAACATTTAGTATCATCTGGAATAGTACAATAGCATGGTGGTAATAAGAACATCTCATAATGCTACCACGGTTATCACTTCAATATTTATTTATTTACTTTTTTTTAGTTTATTTATATATACATAAATTACAGTGGAATTGAAAAACATAAGTATAATGGGGTAGGGGGAGCAGTACAACATGGATTGTACAGTAATAAGGTTGAACAAGAGGACAGAGCTGTCAGGATTATGTCTAGTTGGAAATTATGCCTGGGACCACACTCACTTAAGTGAGTGAGGTCCTGTGACACCAGACAACGTGGTGTCCCCAGGATGCGACGACACCACGTAGTGAATGAGTTGCTACAGCGGTGGACGGAAATAAAGTCACATGACTTGTACACACTGACAACACAATATATATATATATATATATATATATATATATATATATATATATATATATATATATATATATATATATATATATATATATATATGATGGCATTGCACATAGGTTAGGTTAAGTTAGGTTAGGTTAGGTTTTTTCCATTCCTTTTTATCTGTGACTTTTTTCTTGTGACTTTTTTTCCTGGATTCGCTGCAGCATCATATGAGGTTCCTCATAACAACATCTGTGAGGGAATTACTACAATTACTACACCATATCAGGTCCCTCACAACACCATCTGTGAGGGAATTACTACACCACGACAAGCCCCTCATAACACCATCTGTGAGGGAATTACTACACCAAGTGAGGCCCCTCATAACACCATCTGTGAGGGAATTACTGCACCACGTCAAGCCCCTCATAACACCATCTGTGAGGGAATTATTACACCACATCAAGCCCCTCATAACACCATCTGTGAGGGAATTACTGCACCATGTCAAGCCCCTCATAACACCATCTGTGAGGGAATTGCTACACCAAGTGAGGCCCCTCCTGCTTGCCATCACAGCAGGGGAATTGCTGCTACCACACCATGTGAGGCCCTCCATAACACCATCTGAGAGAATTACTGCACCATGTCAAGCCCCTCATAACACCATCTGTGAGGGAATTGCTACACCATGTGAGGCCCCTCATAACACCATCTGTGAGGGAATTACTGCACCACGTCAAGCCCCTCATAACACCATCTGTGAGGGAATTGCTACACCATGTGAGGCCCCTCATAACACCATCTGTGAGGGAATTACTGCACCAGGTCAAGCCCCTCATAACACCATCTGTGAGGGAATTGCTACACCATGTGAGGCCCCTCATAACACCATCTGTGAGGGAATTACTGCACCATGTCAAGCCCCTCATAACACCATCTGTGAGGGAATTACTGCACCACGTCAAGCCCCTCATAACACCATCTGTGAGGGAATTACTGCACCACATCAAGCCCCTCATAACACCATCTGTGAGGGAATTACTGCACCACGTGAAGCCCCTCATAACACCATCTGTGAGGGAATTACAACACCGTGTCTAGTCCCTCATAACACCATCTGTGAGGGATTTACTACACCATGTGAGGCCCCTCATAACACCATCTGTGAGGGAATTACTACACCACATCAGGCCCCTCAAAACACCACCTGTGAGGGAACGGGGCCCAGACAAAAGCCCCTCAGTAAAAGTGCAAAATAGGACAGAAACCTCTTGTTTTTATGTTAAAGAGAGGGTCATTAGAAATATAAAAATATATAGATTTAAATATGAAATTATTACAACTTAAATAATTAGAATATTATAACTCTTTCAATTTTGATATAGAACATTATTAAATAAATAGAAAAGAAAAAAGACGACATATTTTACCTTCATGTTCATTCTGTATTTACTGAGGTGACCCTAGGGCCCAGTGAGGTCACTCAATGTCAGGGGAATAATTACCCCAACAGACAAAACATACGTCATTGCAGATTTAATAAACATTCCTTGTATACTTCTTTATCTTTATAACTATAACAGAATTCCCAAAGGTTAGGTAAGGTAAGGTTAAGTTATTTTAGGTCAGGCTAAAGAAGTGTTCATAAACTGTAAAAAAATACAATAATTATTTTAAACGTTTTTATTATTTCACCTGGGGGACTTTTGTCCTACACTCGAGGGAACTACTACACCACGTGATGCCCCTCATAGCACCATCTATGAGGGAGTTACTACACTAGTGTTTGCTGTTCAACACCTCAATGCAAAGATCTACGTGAACTCCACTGTAAACATTAATCTGTATGTTTACTGTATGGTCCTTTACCTTGTGGGGTTTGGTTTGTTTGGTTCACACTCAGGATGGGATGGAGAAAGGAAACTCACAATGTGCTCTCTGTATATATGTTGTATTGGATGTACAATGTAGCTTGGTGCTGGGAAGTGGCAGTGTGGTTACAAGCGTGATGTAGAGAGAGCTGGTTGGTGAGGATGCTCAGAGGATGACAGCTTGTGGGTCGCGATGCTCGCCGGCGGGAGCGAGGGCTGCCAGGCAGCGGCAGAGGAGGTGGTGTTGCTTGTTGCGGCTGTAGCTAGAAGAAGAGGGAGCTGGTTGGTGAGGATGCTCAGAGGAGGACCAGCTTGTGGGTCGCCATGCTCTCTGGCGGGAGCGAGGACCGCCAGGCGGGCGGAGGAGGAGGAGGTGTTGCTTGCTGGTTGGTGTAGGTAGAAAGAGAGAGATCGATACGATACGATACGAAGTCTTTAGTTAAGAGGTGAAAGAAGATTATTAGGAGTTGAAGGAAAAGTGGTGAAACTGAAATACAGTAGGAGTAGAAAGAATCTGGGCTCAACCAGATCGCTTCATCTTTCTTATTGGTGTTTTGTCTTTGTTCTGCTCCCTTGGATCGTCAGACCTTTGTATTAATATTGGTTTATTTATATAATGCTGCTTATTATTATTATTTGTTATTGTTGGAGATAGCGAGCCCGCCCAGGTCCTTTTGTAACTGGGAGGGTAGTCACATTTTTATTTATTTATTTATTTATTTATTTTTTTTTTTGAGGTGTTAGTTAAGTGTTAGTTGTGTTAGTCTAAAGGTACACTGTATGGAGAGGCCTGCCAGGTTCTTAGTGGAGCTGGTTGGTCACTCTCATCTTTATTCCTCTAGTAATGTTTTATGTGTAAATGTGTATATTGGGGCAGGAGGTGGTTCAATTACTTCTTCCTAGCTGATGTAGCTGGGAGGGTAATCACATTATTATTATTATTATTATTTTTTTTTTCGGAGTTAGTGAGCCCGCCCAGGTCCTTGTGTAGCTGGGAGGGTAGTCACATTTTTTTTTGGCTAAGATGTTAGTTCAATGTTAAATGTTAAATGTTAAATATTAGTTATGTTAGTCTAAAGGTACACTGTATGGAGAGGCCTGCCAGGTTCTTGTGGAGCTGGTAGGTCACTCTCATCTTTTATTCTCTCTATTAATGTTTTATATGTACAGTATATTGGGGCAGGAGATGGTTCAATTACTTTCTTCCTGGCTGATTTAAACCAACTGTGTTCTTGGAATTCTTCGTTGTCTATATTATTTATCCAGTTTTGATATGTTTCTGTGTTAAGTTCAGTCACTTTTTCCAAATATTTACAGCTTTGTTGTGTATATCTACATTGATTGCTAAGAGGTTTGCTCTCTTGTGTAGCTGTTCATTATTGATGTGGTCTGTATATTTTATGTTATATATAAATCTGAGGGCTATATTTTATACTGTTTGTAACCTTTTAATGCACGTTTTACTAAGAATTGTTCAATGGGATGGGTGGGTAGTCCATAATTGATTTGACAAGGGCAATATAAATCTTTCTTTGTTATTAATGCTAAGGTTCTTAAAGCGTTTTATTTTGATAATCTTATTCTTGCCTGTCGTTCTTTATCTTGAAGTATGTTATATATCCTCTTTTTGTTAGTTTTAATCCAAGCATCCTACCTTCAGTGTCCTTGGGTATGGTTCCTGGTCATTATTACTGGACATTTAATCTTATTATTGGTATTATCTTGAATTTGTTCTTGTTGTCCTGTGATTTTCATTTTCTCAAAATCATTTATGTTTTATCATCTTACCGATGTAGGTGCCATAAATTGAGTTGATTTCCTGGGTATATTCTATTTGGAGTAATATCATCAGCAAACATTACATATTCGCTAAAGGGGTGGGTTGAGGTGTGTCTGAAATATAAATTGTATATAGTGTTGGAGAAAGGCATCCTCCTTGAGGTACTCCACTCTCAAGATTAAACATAGTTCCCATAAAGTTTCCAATTTGAATTTGTGCTCTCCTATCATCTAAATAGTTACACAATATTCTTAGCAAGATTATCCCCGCGCCATAATATTCCCTAACACAGCTGCCAGACGTGTGAGAGTGTGTTGTACCTCTGCCAGATGTGGGAAAGTTTTTTGTACTGCTGTTAGATGTGTGGAGATTTTTTTTGTATCCCAGCGAGGCATTTGTGTGTTTGTGTGTTTTTATTTGTACTACTGACAAGTGTGTGTGGGAGTTTGTTGTGTTGTGCCAAATGACTTGTGGGGGTTTGCTGTACCGCTGCCAGATGTGCCAAAGTTTATTTGTACCTTTGCCAGACGTGAATGTTTGTTGAACAGCTGACAGACGTGTTAAACTAGATTGTACTGCTACCAGATGTAATACTAAATTGTAAGGCTTTCATACGTGTAAGACTTTTTTGTAGTGCTGTAATATATTTGGGACATTACTATACCGCTGCCAAACCTATGAAATTTTATTGCTTTGCTGCCAGATAACTGAGATTATATTGAACAGCTGCCAGACGTGTGAGGCTTTATTGTACCGCTGCCTGGTAAACGATATTTTGTTCTACTGTTACTCGCTGTACTAAACATTCGTGTGGTGTTACCAGACGTATGGGAATGTGATACACTATTGCCTGAAGTGTGTGACGTTACAACTTTCAGACGGGTGAAGCCACTGAGGTTCTGTTGTTGTAGGTGTGTGGTGCTGCCGCTCGACTCTAGAGCCAGATATGAAACACCATGTAACAGTTTGCTACAACTC
The DNA here is from genome assembly GCF_018991925.1 of Homarus americanus. Taxonomy (NCBI): domain Eukaryota; kingdom Metazoa; phylum Arthropoda; class Malacostraca; order Decapoda; family Nephropidae; genus Homarus; species Homarus americanus. Next base: position 25,830 of record NW_024738776.1, on the reverse strand, counting down.
TCTGACTACTGATGTTCTCCTCCTCGCTGCCATTTCCCTGACACACCACTAGACTACTCGACCTACACACCTTTAGACGTCACTACTTACCTACAGATGAGGGACTGATAATTCATTTACTGTAAGACACTACAGGTATAGTATGTTTTGTCCTCTGTGTCAAGACTGGGACGTTGATTGTTATGTATGATGTTGACGTATCAACTAATAACGTTTTTGGAATATATTTATCCTTTGACAAGCAACTGTGAAATATTATACAACTCTTTAAGAATGTAACAGCACCATTTGCATTATATAAATATTCATCCAAATGTATAGTACCACATTATTCACTAAGTTATTGAACAATGACTCAGTACTTGTTCATCAGGAGTCAGGTGAGGTCAAGCCACTAAGCACTACAGCCTGCAGGCCGGCTCTCACGGTCACAGAGATCAGACTCTTATCACTTGTTACCCAGTGAACACCTCACTTAAGTGTTCTCATATATAAGTGCACTCAAGACACTCCCCCTGGAAGAAAAAGCATCATATACTCTCAACCGAACTAAGTACCCGTGAAACTATAATTTTTCTACAATAAAGAAAAAACAGCAAGGTGTTTACTTCAGCCCAGCCACTTAAGAGTTCCAGAACTAATTTAAAACAATTGTGTGTGATATAAAAACACCTATCACAAGAAAACAATATTATGTGAGAAAGGGGAGTTTATTAGCTGAATTATTGAACGGCTAACACGAATAAAACCCATTTTTCAATAACAATGCAGGAATTATTTATATATATTTATATAATCTGACTTGTAACTAGTGAAATAATATATATATTTTTTATTTTGTTTTACTCGTAAGCTTTCCCCTGCTCCACAATGACTGTAGGACATGGACAGTATCCGCGAAATGAGGAAACGTGCAATGCAAATTTGTGTTGGCGTGAATGTTGTTCCTGGCAGTGGACCACACATGCTGCCAGCCGTACAAGGTCACCAGTCCATCCCACATATTTACTGTATACTTTCAGAAAACAGTTAACTAATTTAACGTATAGATTTATCCATGGTAAATTTATTCTCATGATAATTGTAAATACAAGTCGCTAAGATAGATAACCACAAGGAAAAAAGAAAACACGAAGTTCCCAAGCGCTTTCGTGTAATTCACATGTGAGTGTGTGTGTGTGTTTTTACGTAAACTTCTGTACATTATATCAATTCCATCACATAGCTGTGCATGCTTGGTAAACACACACACACACACACACACTTCATATCTTCGGTATATTTCATGCCAATTATAACACAAACACTTCCAGGCCTTCATCAATATGTTATAATTATCCTTCTGAGCGTTGCTGTGGTGTGAAGACTCTCCTGCACCAGCGTCGTCAGGACAGTTCTCTCGACTATTCGTTCCTCCATGACGACACAATTCCCCGACACACACTGCTCATATATTTACCTTTGGGTGGTCGAGGAATAATAGGCAACGGGCCAGCGAGGATTATCCGGGCCATAACTGTGTTGAGCACCGCTGCCAGAAGTGTGACAGTGTTGCGTTACTACTAGGCGTGTAGCAATGTGTTGCGTTACTGTCAGACGTGTAACAATGTGTTGCGTTACTACTAGGCGTGTAGCAATGTGTTGCGTTACTGTCAGACCTGTAACAATGTGTTGCGTTACTACTAGGCGTGTAGCAATGTGTTGTGTTACTGCCAGGCGTGTAACAATGTGTGTTGTGTTACTGCCAGGCGTGTAACAATGTGTGTTGTGTTACTGCCAGGCGTGTAACAATGTGTGTTGTGTTACTGCCAGGCGTGTAACAATGTGTCACATTACTGTCAGGCGTGTAACAATGTGTTGCACCATTGTCAAACATGAAAGTGTACTATACAGCTACTAGGTTTGTGAAGATGTGTTGTATTATTGCCAGATATGAGACTTTCTAATGTGGGGCTTCCAGCCATGTGACATTTTCTTGTACCACCTCTAGACGTGATAGTTGCTACAATGCTGCCAGACGTGTTTGAGTGTGACATTACATTGCAATCCAGCGATGTTCCTGGCATTTTGTTACATTGATACCAGATGACTTACACTGTATTGCAAAGTTGCAAGACGCGTGTTGTTTTGTTGCATTGCGCTCAGACGTGTAACATAGTGCAATGTCAGGGACAGAATCTCGACGTCCCTGTAAGATATTTGATAATTCGCCTCAGCGCGTTTTCGGAATCTTAATTTATTCAGGAAACGAGGAGCCAGTTTAGGGACTCCGGATTTCGGTGTAAGTTGCTTTATGCGACTTTACTAGCTGACTTGTTCGACTCTTTATTTTTAACCAAACCTAACTTAACCTAATCTAACCTAACATAACTTAATCAAACCTAACTTAAACTAATGTAACCGAAGCTTCTAACTCACCCAAAAAAACAAAAACTAATCGAACTAGCATGAGTTAACCTCTTAAACCAACATAACCAAACCTAATCTAACCTAACCTAATTGAGAGTCTAACCTATTTTAATATACATTGATACCGACGCTCGTTTGGGTAAATCGGATACCTAAGCGATTTCGAAAACACACAGATTCCATGATTGTCTCTACATCACTATTATATTGTTGCACTAATATTCTTCCCCATTACTATCTCACTTTCTAACATCTAACACAATTAATACTAGAATGATTATAGAACCTTTTGCCAGACCTTGCCTAACACGACCAAAGACCAGCAGCCATCAGCAACACATCCCAGCTATCTCCTGCGTTGTGGAGGGTGGGGGTGAGGGGGAGACTCACCTGCACCAGCGTCGACAACAATACTCACAACTCAGCTCCGTCACCACCGAGTTTCCTGTCACACACCATTCATTTGTTTCACTTTGTTGTGAGTTGGTGGTGGTGGGGAGCGGTTCTGGTGAGGGTAAGTGTATCGACCACCGCTGACAGAGACGCTTGGTTTGTTATTGAACTTCTGCCAGATGTATAACACATTATTGAACTGCTGCCAGACGTGTAACACTTTATTGAACTGCTGCCAGACGTGTAACACGTTATTGAACTGCTGCCAGACGTGTAACACGTTATTGAACTGCTGCCAGACGTGTGACACTTTATTGAACTGCTGCCAGACGTGTAACACGTTATTGAACTGCTGCCAGACGTGTAACACGTTATTGAACTGCTGCCAGACGTGTAACACGTTATTGAACTGCTGCCAGACGTGTGACACTTTATTGAACTGCTGCCAGACGTGTGACACTTTATTGAACTGCTGCCAGACGTGTGACACTTTATTGAACTGCTGCCTGACGTGTAACACGTTATTGAACTGCTGCCAGACGTGTGACACACTTTATTGAACTGCTGCCAGACGTGTAACACGTTATTGAACTGCTGCCAGACGTGTAACACGTTATTGAACTGCTGCCAGACGTGTGACACTTTATTGAACTGCTGCCAGACGTGTAACACGTTATTGAACTGCTGCCAGACGTGTAACACGTTATTGAACTGCTGCCAGACGTGTAACACGTTATTGAACTGCTGCCAGACGTGTGACACTTTATTGAACTGCTGCCAGACGTGTGCCACTTTATTGAACTGCTGCCAGACGTGTAACACTTTGAACTGCTGCCAGACGTGTAACACTTTATTGAACTACTGCCAGACGTGTGACACTTTATTGAACTGCTACCAGACGTGTAACACTTTATTGAACTGCTGCCAGATGTATAACACATTATTGAACTGCTGCCAGACGTGTAACACTTTATTGAACTGCTGCCAGACGTGTAACACGTTATTGAACTGCTGCCAGACGTGTGACACTTTATTGAACTGCTGCCAGACGTGTGCCACTTTATTGAACTGCTGCCAGACGTGTAACACTTTGAACTGCTGCCAGACGTGTAACACTTTATTGAACTACTGCCAGACGTGTGACACTTTATTGAACTGCTACCAGACGTGTAACACTTTATTGAACTGCTGCCAGACGTGTGACACCTTATTGAACTGCTGCCAGACGTGTGACACTTTATCGAACTGTTGCCGGACGTGTTACACTTTATTGAACTGCTGCCAGACGTGTAACACTTTATTGAACTGCTGCCAGACGTGTGACACTTTATTGAACTGCTGCCAGACGTGTAACACTTTATTGAACTGCTGCCAGACGTGTAACACTTTATTGAACTGCTGCCAGACGTGTGACACTTTATCGAACTGTTGCCGGACGTGTTATTGAACTGCTGCCAGACGTGTAACACTTTATTGAACTGCTGCCAGACGTGTGACACTTTATTGAACTGCTGCCAGACGTGTAACACTTTATTGAACTGCTGCCAGACGTGTAACACTTTATTGAACTGCTGCCAGACGTGTGACACTTTATCGAACTGCTGAAAAATCTGACACTTTATCTTTTGTCGGTTACCATTCTGTACATCGCCGTGAATCTTGTATTATCTCGCTGAAGAGTTTCTAGACACACTTATTTGTTGTCAAACTTATGATGATTCGGTGCATTGGTGTTAGGTACAGCTGGGGTCATGTGAGTACTTGAGGCTCATGAGGCGAAGGGGATTAGAATCTTAACTTATTTTCTGTTTTTCTTCGTATTAATGATTTTTTTTTTCATTTTGTGGATCCGTGAACACATGTGTTGAAAAGCAGCGTTATTAGATATGAACCAATAAATTATATGACCAAGAAATTTGTCTACAACTATACTTGATCCGCTGTTGTACCGCTTTTTGTTAAGTGACTGAATGACAAATGTTGCACTTGTTGATATGTGACTGTGACACCCACCAAACACGTGACCATACGACACGGTAATCTTCCATGTTTATAACAAATTAATCTTGTTCGGTCATCACAAGGCTTCCTAGACCATAAACAATGTTCAGCAACACAAGACAAGGGTTGAACTACGTGCCTGCCTCTGTGTAAATGTTATTTCCTGGGTCAGAATCTCCGCTGTGCTCGTCTTCCACCACCATCAATCCAAGGAGCAATTTCATACCTTTCTCACGGGGAAAGTGGCCGAGCAATTTTCTCTCAAACTTTCCCCAACGTTTATTTTATACTATTTACACCTGCCTTTATCATACGGGTTTTTATGGCTGGTAACTTGGTGAGAGGGTGATGAAATTAATGATAACAGGTGTGTTTATAATGCAAAGTTATGACGCGCGCACACACACACACACACACACACACACACACACACACACACACACACACACACACACACAGAGATTCATTTAGTATACAACTTTCTTCATGTCAGTTTTTCAGTGAATAATTTTGAAAACATAAATAAACTAAGAAGAATTCCAAGTAAGATTTTTTCTTCTTTAATCCTGCCGAAGATTTGTCTCTCTCTCTCTCTCTCTCTCTCTCTCTTTCTCTTAATGTTTATCTCTCATTATCTCTCTCTCTTTTTGTATTTCTATAATTTCCTTCTATTTCAAATTAACTTTCGTTCGGTTTTCCCTCATTCTTTTTTAATATCCCATATCTTTTTCTCTCTCTGTTCCTCTCTTTCTCACTTTTGTCTCATTCTCTTTATTTTTCTAACACATTCTCTCTCTGTCTCTATTTTGGTTTATATTTAATTAGTCTCCGTCCATTCACCTCTCTTCTTTTCTCTTCTCCCTCCCTCTTCCTTTTTCCTTTTGCGTTCTCTTCTCCCCTTCCTCTCTCTTTCGTTTCCTCTCTATAAGTCTTTCCCTCCCTTTTCTTTCCTTCTTCCTATCTCTTTCCCCTCCCCCTCTCTTCCTCTTCTCCCTCACTTTTTCCCTTCTCCTCTCCCCCCCTCTCT
>NW_024738776.1:0-17500 GCF_018991925.1 Homarus americanus | reverse complement strand
ACGACCATCTGCATCGTTAAACGACCCACCGGCGGGTCGCGTGGCGGGAGCCGACCTTATATATAGGACCCACCAACTGACGGAGTTAGTTCAGTCCTCTTGTCATACAGTCCACATCCTTTGAGTGACACTCGTCACCTGTTACTTATACTTAATTTATTTGTGTTGTTCCTGTCGCCACCAATGTGGTATATCTATGTGAGTACCTATTTATGTCTCTGTTTGTGTCCATCAGTATTTGCTTAGTTGTATTCAAGTAATTCAGTGTTGTTTCACGTTAGTTAATTTCAGTGTTAGTTTTTATATGTTTATGCAGTGTTAACGTAATCCAATGCTTTATTTTTATTCTTTTGATGTTTCGATGTTTAGTATCATTTGTGTCTTAAAAGTTTCGATGGTGAATCAATTTGTTGTGACAGCCTACGAGGCTCTTTATTGTGTTAATATTTAATCAATTAAATTCTTAAAGGTTTACTTTATTTATTTTTATTCCCTTTTAATATACTTCACTTCTTTTGTTTGGTTACGCCTACAGCCTGGATATTTAAGTAAATTAAGAGACGGCGTAACAGTGTCTCTCTCTCTCTCGATAAACACTGGGGAAGATTTACAAGCTCAAGGCAAGTCACTGAACCTTTTGTCGTGACCTGAGTAAGTAAATATTTGTCAGCACTGTATTAGTACTTTGTAATCTTATAAAGTATATTTATTTTTTATGAAAATTAATTCCGGAAAGTTAACTAAGCTGCTCTGAGGGACTTAAACAAGCAGGTGAGGGTGAGGCTGGATGTTGTTACAGTAAATACGTTGGTATACACAAACGCACACACCTCTGCATATTCAAGATACACGGACAAACAATCATAAACACAGACATTCACCTCCAGAATTGAAAGGTGGATAGACATTGCATCCATCACACACACACACACACATGCTAAGCTTCATTACTCTAGAGAACATTTCCTTATCTTCAAAGCTGACCAATGACCAGCCTTCACCAACACATCACGGTCATCCTACTGAAAGACTCACCTGTAGCAGCGCCGTAAGGTTAACGGACAGAACTTTTGACAGGTGGAGACGTGTGGAGACGGTGATGTTGACAGGTGAAGACGTGTGTACATGGCAGTGTTGACAGGTGAAGGAAACTGTATACCTGGGGCTAAGGACGTCTCATGATAGTGTTGATGACAGGTGTGTAGACGGCACTGACGTCAGAGGAAGGCAGGTGTGTACGGGAGTGTGACGAAAGGTAATACAGGTATCAAAATCAGGATTCATATACATGTGATGGTAAAACTGCGTGGAGACAGGTGCGTCTAACTGACAGTAGTGACAGATCATATAACTAAGTGAAAATAAACAGCTAAACGGTGACGGTATATTTATAATTATAGAAAGACTGTAATCTCTCTCTCTCTCTCTCTCTCTCTCCATACACACACTATAGCAGCCATGAAAAGCAAATTATGTTATAGAGAAAATGTGAACTTCTTTAAGTTACTGAGTGATTATTTAAGTAATGTGTAATATAAATGCGCTGGTCTTTCACGCCGATTTACAAAGGTGATTCATTTTAATTAAAGTATCGGAAGGTTTAGGTGAGTTTTTTACAGGTGTGGAGAAGTGTTGTGAGCAAATGATGATTAATACAGGCAGTTCCCCCCCCCCCCGGTGTTGTGATGAAGTCTCTCTCTCTCTCTCTCTCTCTCTCTATCGTGTTGACGTGCTAAAGCTGGTAAGAGTGACAGATAATAGTACAGACACTCAGCAGCTTCCAACCCTGTAATCTATCTTTGCAAACACTGCCTAAAATTTCACACTGATCCACCCAATGTGAAGTAGATGATTGATGTGTGTGTTTTGTGTGTGTGTTTTGTGTGTGTGTGTGGTTATTTGTACGTGTTTGTTTGTGTGTCTATGTGTGTGTGTATGTTTCTACTTCCCTATCTTTGCTTTATAATCTATATAAATGTACTGTACTTCAATGTGTATAAGTTTGTGCGTTTCTATATGTAAATTTATATATGTGTGTTTATATAGTTCATTTATATATACAACTATATTATTTCTTGTAAATAAACATTGGAAGCAATTAAAACATCCATCCATTCAATCTATCAATTTATTCAACTAATTATTTGTTCAATCATCATTCTGTTTATTTATTTATCTATTTGTCAATCAACCAATCTACTGTGTCTATCTGTCTATTCATCAATCCAGTCTATATCTGTCTGTGTCTGTCTGTCTGTCTGGCTGGCTGGCTATCCATCACATCTATCAGTCTATCAATCTATCAAAATGCATATCCCTTCAATTCATCAATCAATCAATCATTCGGCCTTCCTATCATACCCATCAATCATGCCCTGATCCGCGTGTGTTTTGAGAGGAAAGTGAGCCAGCTGTGCAACGTCAGGTTCCGACAAGTCGTTTAATCCCGAGCGACGTGCAGCTGTCAGCGGGTCGTCACGGCTGACAGGAGGCGTGACTGGAGAGAACAGTTCCCACGCTGTCAGACTCACGTAGACGTACCCTCTCTCCTGAGTAGTGGAGGGGGGTGAGAGGGAGAGGAGGTGGGTGAGAGGGAGAGGAAGGGGTGAGAAGGAGAGGAAGGGGTGAGAGGGAGAGGAGGAAGGGGTGAGAGGAAGAGGAGAGGGTGAGAGGGAGAGAAAGAGGTGAGAGGGAGAGTAAGAGGTGAGAGGGAGAGTAAGGGGTGAGAGGGAGAGGAAGGAGTGAGAGAGAGAGGAAGGGGTGAGAGGGAGGAGGAGGTGGGTGAGAGGAAGAGGAGGTGGATGAGAGGAAGAGGAGGTGGGTGAAAGGGAGATGAGGTGGGTGAGAGGGAGAGGAGGTGGGAGAGAGGGAGAGGAGGTGGGTGAGAGGGGGGATGAGGTGGGTGATGAAAGGGAGGGGAGGGTGGTGAAAGGGAGATGAGGTGGGTGAGAGGGAGAGGAGGTGGGTGAGAGGGAGAGGAGGTGGTGAGAGGGAGAGGAGGGAGTGAAAGGAAGAGCAGGGGTGAGAGGGAGAGGAAGGAGGAGGTGGGTGAGAGGGAGAGGAAGGGATGAGAGGGAGAGGAAGGGGTGAGAGGGAGAGGAAGAAGTGAGAGGGAGAGCGAGGAGGAGGTGGGTGAGAGGGAGAGGAGGGATGAGAGGAGAGGAAGAGGTGAGAGAGGGTGGAAGAAGGGGTGAGAGGGAGAGAAGGTGGGTGAGAGGGAGAGGAGGTGGGTGAGAGGGAGAGGAGGTGGGTGAGAGGGAGAGAAGGTGGGTGAGAGGGAGAGGAGGTGGGTGAGAGGGAGAGGAGAGGAGGGGAAGGAGAGAATAGGATAAGAGAGAGATGGGAAAGTAAGATAGGGAAAGGAAGAGGAAAGAAGCGGGAGAGAGAGAGGGAGAGATATGAGAGGTGATAGAGACAGAAAGAACGATAGAGGATAAGATGAAAGGAGAGGAAGAGAGAGGATGGGGAAGAATGGAGAGAAAGAGAGGGAGAGAAGATGATAGCATAGAAAGGAAAGGAAAGGGAAGGGTAAGGAAGGAAGATGAAGGAGTGAGGTAAAAGGGAAAGGAGAAATTGAAGGAAAGAATGAAGGGGGAGAAATAAAAGGAGAGAGAGGGTGAGAGGGGAGGAAAATGATAGGAAAACGAAAGAAAGGAAGAAGAGAGAAAAGAGAATATTTAGAGTAAAGATGAAGGTAGATAAGCAGAAAGAAAGTGAAGAAGGGGATAAGAGGGAAAGATGAGGAGATTAATGGAAAAGAGAGATAGAGGAAGAGGAGAACAATGGGGGGTGAGAGGCAGAGAGGAGGAGGAGAGTGAGAAGGAAAGGAGATGTAGAGTAGAAGACGAAGGAGTAGATGAGAAAGAAGGAGGAGAAGAGGGAAAACAGATGTAGGGCTAGAGTGGAATAAGGAAATGGATAGGGAAAAATGTGTGTGAGAGAGAGAGAGAGAGAGAGAGAGAGAGAGAGAGAGAGAGAGAATGAAAGAGGTAATAAAAACGAGGGAGGAAAGGATGGGAGGGGAAATAATAACTCACCTGAGCTATTCACCTAAACACTCACCTGACTAACTCGTCAAAGCTCACCTGTACAATCAGTGATCATTAATACCTCTGAAAATAACTTGATAATTTCCAGGTAATATCAAATTATTTCGTGTTTCAGTAAATATTAAATGTATTGTAAATTTGTTAATATTTATATATGTTCTGTGTATTTATCTAACACTTTGTATAATTTTGTATGTATCTATCAAACTTTTTGTCTATCATTATCTGCTTATCTGTCTGTGTATGTGCGGGTGTTGCAATATGTCTATATATTTAAGTAAAATGAATCTTTGTTCAGCCTGTTTACGAATCTGTGTCATTAACCTGCCCATTCCTCATCATTAGCTCTGTTGCTTGTAATTAATGGTAGTGAAGAGCTAGGTAGTGGACCAATTAGCTCTCTTACGTTATCTTCAGATGGCCTGTGTTAATATAAACTTTAACGTACATTAATACAATACAATGTTTATTTAGTTCCAGTCGTCATCTTTAACTGAACACATTAAGCTACTTCCTATAATTTGACTTAAACTTAAAGTTATAAGAATTCAGCTAACAGGATTTGTTTTGAAGAAGTTCTCTCCTCCTCCTCCTCATCCCTCTGTTCCTCCTCCTCCTACTGTTCCTCCTCCTCTTCCTCCTCCTCCTCTTCTTTCTTTTGCATTTCTTTCCAGCTCCCTCATCTTCTTTTCCTCCTCCTTCATTCTTCTTCCCTTTTCCTACCTCCCTCTCCCTCTCTTCCTTCTTCCATCTACTTCCTTTCTTTCCACCTCCCTCCTTTCTCTTTATTTCCCTCTCCTTCTTCCGCTTTCTTCCTCTACACAAGGATTTGACAGTTTAGGCCTAGCAGCGATATAACACCTTTGATGTGACAGGTTATTGACAGCCGGGACCTGACAGGGAGATGACAACTTTACCAAGACAGGATTTTGACAGCTCTGGTCAGGCGGGGAGATAACAGCTATGATTTGACACGCTGTTGGCAATTTTGACCTGACTCTAACTTGACAGGAAGATGACAGCTCTACCTTAACAATAATATTAAGATATTACAAACACAACTCTGACTCATTGTATATAATATTCACTACATTAAACCAGTCACAAGATTTTAGTAACGGCTAGAAGGACCCTTCATTTCACATCTTTATTGCCATGTGAATAATGCATGAAAACCTGTAAATATACCAAGAAATATGACCCAGTACATGGCAGCAGAGTCATGAGATAGGAGCCTTCATGCCAAACTTTAATACATCATGCTGGTTGTTGTCTAGTCCCGGTGCCTCGCTATATTAGTAAGCAATTTTTGTGTATATTCAGTCGACCTCTGATAGAGTTCTCAATAATCACAGCTGAGTTATATTAAAAAGTTGATTGTCTCCTTTCCCGACAGTGCACTCTCTTCCACTCTCTGCACTCACAACCAACAGAGTGCCGACTCCAACGGTCACTCTCCTCCCCACGCACCACCAAGCAGTTCCTGTCTCATATAGATCCTTCGGGAACGATCAGGACTCCACGACACGAGTTGTGGAGAATCCTATAAGGATTCCCTGGGCCCGCATTTTTGAGCTACCAAACAGGGAGGTACTACCGCCTGGGAAGATATTGGAAGCATAATGTGTTGTCTAATGGTAGACCCTGCTGCCATATGGCATCACGAAAATTGTGACCAAGTCCAAGGTTGCTGATCTGACTTTCTGTGTTGTGTGAGAGTGAATGAGTGAGGATGGATGAGTTTCTAGGTGGATAGGTGCTGAGTGAGGATGGATGAGTTCCTAGGTGGAGAGATGCATATAAAAAATCTGGGGACAAAGGTCTCTTCAATAATTACCGCCCCATATCAGTCCTCCTTGGGAGAAAATGGTAAGTAGCCTATAGAAAACTTAAGTTATAAGGCATTTGCATTTTTTCATAAACTTATCAATATTAGCCTACTTTTTCCCTAGGGCTTGCGCCCCTCCTGGAAATTGCTGACGCGTCCCATTTCTACGTGGGGGGAGGGAGCGCCAATATTTCAACACTCCACCTCCCAGGATGGGCGAGGATGGGGGATGAGGAAGGGGGGGGGATTCCACGCCCTTCCCAGTCGGTGGGTCCTGATACCTTCCGTCTGCGCCTGACGGATGGTACCATTCACCACCTCCCAGGATGGGGAGGATGGGGGGAGGGGGATGGGGGGGGGGATTCCACGCCCTTCCCAGTCGGTGGGTGATACCTTCCGTCTGCGCCTGACGGAGGTACCATTCACCACTCCCAGGATGGGCGAGGATGGGGAGGGAGGGGAGGGATGAGGGGATTCCACGCCCTTCCCAGTCGGTGGGTCCTGATACCTTCCGTCGGCGCCTGACGGATGGTACCATTCACCACCTCCAAGGATGGGCGAGGATGGGGGAGGGGGATGGGGGGGGGATTCCACGCCCTTCCCAGTCGGTGGGTCATGATACCTTCCGTCGGCGCCTGAGGGAGCAATGCATCAAGAGTTTCACCACTCTTCATAATATGGTTCAGCATATTTGGATAAAACGTATCAGGGAGGGAAAGCCAATCAACGAACGAGATGATTAGAAGGAAGGTTTTTATTGGTTAAAAAAAAATTATTTTCTTCGACCTCTCGCAATACAACATGGATGCTTATCTATATGTTAATGCGTCGAGAAATTAAAAAATGGAATGATTTATCTTACTTATATATGTGTGCGTGTATAGACATAACGCACGCACGCACACAAAGCAATTACATATACAGACACGCACTCACGCAAGCACAGAGACAATCACGGACACAGACGAACACAAACACACAAATTCGATACGAAAACTGCCAATGAGAACAACTTTCGTATCGAATTTGTGTGGATTCCGTCCCATGTTGGAATCAGGTATCATGACCATGTTGATAGACTGGCCAATGAGGCATGTAAGAAAGAAAATGTTGACCGCTACCTTGGTCTGTCCAATGCTGTAATTAAAAACATTCAAGTCAGAATCATGAACTCTGATCTAGATGAAGTGAGAAATGCAGAGAGACCTGACAGTTGTAGCATTAGTAAATATGACAAATTTTGTAACAAGAGGTACCGGTATGGCCAGCATAAGGACAGAACCAGACAATGTGATGTAGTCGTGGCCAGAATTAGGCTAGGATACAGACACATCTGGCAAGTTAGTAACGCTGTACCCATACCGGAACACTCAGCATGTAAACTTTGTGATAAACCTTTGAAGCATACACTTGAACACTATATTATTGAATGTGACACTGTCAAAGACTTCAGGCCACCTGACTTACTGTATCTTGAACTATGTAATTACTTCATTGAATCAGGTGTGCTTGAGGACATTCTTGCTGTTTATCCCAAATTTGCTAGCCCACACTGATTAGTCTTCAATTAGAATATGACTCCAATGTATGTGATCCACTGACCTATATATGCTACTGGTGAATGTGATGTATTTCCTTCTTTGTGTACGAACCTCTGTCCTGCGTGGCAGTGAACAGTGGCATTACCCACATGAATCTGACCTATATATAGTGTCAATGAATATGATGCATTCTTTGTGTACGAACCTCTGTCCTGTATGGCAGTGAAAAGTGACATTACCCACATGAATCTGACCGACGTATATGTATGTATGTGTGCGTGTGTGCATGTATATGTGCGTGTACGTGTATATGTGTATGTATATACGTATATGTATGTATATGTGTGTGTGCGTGTTTACATATATGTATATGTACTGTCAATGAATATGATGCAACTCTTTGTGTACGAACCTCTGTCCTGCATGGCAGTGAACAGTGACATTATCCATTTGAATCTGACCTCTATACATTTATAGTTGTTAATGAATATGATGTATTTCTTTGTGTGTGAGCCTCTGTCCTGCGTGACAGTGAGAAGTGATACCACCCTCAGTGTCAAGACCTGACTGAATTACTCAGAATAGGCAAACTGTACTACAAGCTCTGCCAATAAATTTGTTAAACTAAAAAAAAAACAAGTGGTGATGTAAAAAAAATAAACGAAAAGAGAGAACCAGATAAGAGAGACAGAGACGTATAGACAGACAGACGATGACAGGAAGGGGAGACAGAAAGCCCAAGAATAAAAACAGGAAACCCAAAGACAGTGAACAAATGAGAGAGAGAGAAAGAGAGAGAGAGATGAATAAATAGATAGACAAAGACAGACAGAGAAATATATTGAGAGAGAGAGAGAGAGAGAGAGAGAGAAAGCTAACGAAGAACGGCAGTAATTACCCAGATATCAATCGACTGTTCTCAAGACGTGTGTGTGTGTGCCCGAGGTTATACACAGCCTGCAGGGAACAATAGTTAAGGGTGAAGGCGCTAATAACTGCCTTAAACACTCTTGTCATTACGGGTCTTATCTCTGAGGAGGAAGTTAAGAAACGAGGCAAAGATGAAGAAGACTGCCAAGAGATTAAGACGATGATAAAGATGATGTGGAAGGAGATAAAGAGAGAGATGAGTAAACAGGATAATAGTGGATTGATATATTGAGTTCTTGTTCTTGTTCTTGTTCTTCTTCTTGTTCTTGTTCTTCTTCTTCTTCTGTTGTTTATTGTTGGTATTGTTGTTTTATTGTTGTTGTTGTTTTTGAATAGTTGAAGCCAAAAACGATAAGTAATTAACTTGATTAATTTGGATGTAACTATGAAATTGTCTTAATTGATATTTAAGTACGCTTATTTACGTCTCCTGTCATTGATATAAGAGATTTTAAATAATCACACTTAAGAAAGCCACTTAATCACACTTAAAGGCTTCATCAGTCCAAGTCGAGTTGTTTAGTAGTAATCGCACTTGGAATAATTAATCTTTTCATTCCAAGTGTCTTAAGTAATCGCACTTTAGGACATTATCCACAAAATCCACAGATCTTAAGTAATTGCACTTAACACTACATGTGGTCCAAGTGTTAAGTAATTGCACTTACGATCTCGACACTTTTAAATAATCCTCACTTAAGGGATAATTACACTTGAAAATCATTCTACTTAAGGTTTTAAGTCGTTAGGGATAAGGCACTCAAGTCATCATACTCAACACCTTAGTCATCGTTCTCAGTGTCTTAAGTCATCATACTCAACACCTTAGTCATCGTTCTCACTGTCTTAAGTCATCATACTTAACACCTTAGTCATCGTTCTCACTGTCTTAAGTCATCATACTCAACACCTTAGTCATCGTTCTCACTGTCTTAAGTCATCATACTCAACACCTTAGTCATCGTTCTCAGTGTCTTAAGTCATCATACTCAACACCTTAGTCATCGTTCTCACTGTCTTAAGTCATCATACTCAACACCTTAGTCATCGTTCTCAGTGTCTTAAGTCATCATACTCAACACCTTAGTCATCGTTCTCAGTGTCTTAAGTCATTATACTCAACACCTCAGTCATCGTTCTCAGTGTCTTAAGTCATCATACTCAACACCTTAGTCATCGTCCTCACTGTCTTAAGTCATCATACCCAACACCTTAGTCATCGTTCTCAGTGTCTTAAGTCATCATACGCAACACCTTAGTCATCGTCCTCACTGTCTTAAGTCATCATACGCAACACCTCAGTCATCGTTCTCACTGTCTTAAGTCATCATACTCAACACCTTAGTCATCGTTCTCAGTGTCTTAAGTCATTATACTCAACACCTCAGTCATCGTTCTCAGTGTCTTAAGTCATCATACTCAACACCTTAGTCATCGTTCTCAGTGTCTTAAGTCATCATACGCAACACCTTAGTCATCGTCCTCACTGTCTTAAGTCATCATACTCAACACCTTAGTCATCGTTCTCAGTGTCTTAAGTCATCATACCCAACACCTTAGTCATCGTCCTCACTGTCTTAAGTCATCATACTCAACACCTTAGTCATCGTTCTCAGTGTCTTAAGTCATTATACTCAACACCTTCGTCATCGTCCTCACTGTCTTAAGTCATCATACCCAACACCTTAGTCATCGTCCTCACTGTCTTAAGTCATCATACTCAACACCTTAGTCATCGTTCTCAGTGTCTTAAGTCATTATACTCAACACCTTAGTCATCGTCCTCACTGTCTTAAGTCATCATACTCAACACCTTAGTCATCGTTCTCAGTGTCTTAAGTCATTATACTCAACACCTTAGTCATCGTCCTCACTGTCTTAAGTCATCATACCCAACACCTTAGTCATCGTCCTCACTGTCTTAAGTCATCATACCCAACACCTTAGTCATCGTTCTCAGTGTCTTAAGTCATCATACCCAACACCTTAGTCATCGTTCTCAGTGTCTTAAGTCATCATACCCAACACCTTAGTCATCGTTCTCAGTGTCTTAAGTCATCATACCCAACACCTTAGTCATCGTTCTCAGTGTCTTAAGTCATCATACCCAACACCTTAGTCATCGTTCTCAGTGTCTTAAGTCATCATACCCAACACCTTAGTCATCGTTCTCAGTGTCTTAAGTCATCATACCCAACACCTTAGTCATCGTTCTCAGTGTCTTAAGTCATCATACGCAAACTCGTAATCGTAGTTTTTTTCCCCCGTAATCTAACCTGAGCTCATTTCATATCATTACACTTAGGTTTAATGGGTCGCAATTCAAATTGTTGTTCTGGCTGTGGGTCGCAGTAAAAAACGTTTGAAAACATTGTTCTAATATGTATGAGAATATATTCGTCGCTGTCACTAATATTTACGTGTATTTATCCACATATATTGTTATCACCCAGACGTACGTGATAGGTGGAGTGAAGGACAATGGTATATTATTATGTGGGGCTGGCAACAAGTCGGTCTAATGTGTATTGAGAGAAGAAGAGGCGATATTTGATGACAAGTGTCGTGAGTGTGTAGGGGGTGTGTGGGGGAGTGTTATTGTGTGGGCAGTGTTGTGGGTGAAGAATTGATGTGAGGGAGTGTTGGTGTGCGGGAGGAAGGGTAAACGGGAAAAGAGAGACTGGTGGTAACTTGGCATCAGTAGATAAGCATAAAATAATAAACATAAAATCCTTTAAACAAAGAAAACACAGATAAACACCGAAGATAAGAGAAGATAAGAAAAACAAAAGTAATAAGAGTAAAATATTCAAATTTGGGTAAGATAATAAGATAAGTGACTGCTGGACAGGACCATAAGACATGGTACCTTGTGGGGGTCTAGTTAGGAGTTTATTTTTACAGCATAACATAGTGGTCCAGGTTCCAGGTCATAGTTATTTATTTTAGTTGAGTAAATTTTCTCGGGATATGAAGGATAAAAATGGTGTGTGTGTGTGTGTGTGTGTGTGTGTGTGTTATAATCTTAAAGCGTTCACGTATATGTAAAAGCTTGTAAACCCGGACCATTACGCTCACCATCACCATTAAAACTCACCATCACCTCTTCTCTTATATCTCACCATCATTCCTTTTAGCTATCTTTTTTATCATTACTTCTTCATTCATACTTCAGTGGTGCACCAGTAACCCTTCACCAGTGAATAGTTCCTCCAGTCACCTCACCATCATTTCACCATAATATCACCATTCTCATCGTTACCTCACTGTGGCCTTCCCAAGAACTTCACCATCTCTTTTACTATCACCATCACCTCACCATTACTTCACCATAACACCAGGGTCCGTTGCTACCCACACGATGACGTCACCATCTGCAACGAGGAAAATTTTTCTACTCCATGTCCGGTGCTTCTGGCTCGTGTGAGTAACCATAGTGTAGGTGTAGACAGCGGTGGTGAGAGAAAATAGTGTAGGCCTCTCCATTGTGGGTGAGAGACACTCATAATATTTAAAGTGTTTACCATGGAAGCTGTGACCCCCCCTAGTTCGCCAGGCCACCGCCAGGGGGACATTAATCAACATTCCAGAAGTTGTATTTATGTTACATGTGGTATTTTTGCAGTTTTTCTTCAATAATTGATTTATTTTCGCAGTTCTTAACGTGATTTTAAACTCAAATAGCAGAGTTACCGTTTCGCTGTTGTTTATAACTGTTTGGTATTCTTTTGTATGTGTTTTGGTAAAGGTTCTTGCAAAATGTCTTCATGATTCACGACACTCACACACACGACAGTCAAACACGCACACACAAGTGTATCTTGAGTTAGTAGCCAAGATTGGCTGTAAAAGGGCCACACACAGCTTCAATACAATTGTAACTCTGCTATTTGAGTATAAATTCATACAAATCCTGAGAAAAACTACGAAAATATATGAATTATTAAAGAAAAACAACAAAACCACCTTCATAAAAGCCGACAGTAGACCCTGGCGGTGGCCTGACGAACTACGTCTAGCACCGCCGGGAGCAGTTCGAGGCTGGGCCCAGCCAGTTGCTTTTTTTTTTTTTATTGGGAATTAGCCCACCCGGGCACAGATCAAACGACCCACAACGGGGCCTGGGGGAAGGGGGGGCGAAAAAAAGAACATAAATAAATTTAAAATATAGAAGAAAAAGGTTATACTGTGTTAATGTACACCAGGAGGAGGGTTTCTGTTTACTGGGGTTGGCGTCTCTTGGTGCCGCAGTAGGTGATTGGTGCTTTGGTAGAGTTAGTTTGTCTAACTGTCTCTGTCCGTCTGTCTCTCAGTCTCTGTCTGTCTTTGTATCTCTGTTTGTCTGTCCGTCAGTCTGTCTCTGTCTGCCAGTCTATTTTTACAATGTCTGTCACTGTCTGTCTGTGTCTGTGTTTGTCTCGTTCTGTCTCAGCCTCTCTGTCTCAGCCTCTCTGTCTTTCCACTGTGTCGGTCACTGGCTGTCTGTTCTGTCTCTCTATCTGTCTGTCTGTTTTTTGTTGAAAGGAGTTGTTGAGTTAGGTTGTTTTTATTGAGAGGGTTGTCGCTGAGGTTGGGTATAGAGAATTGTAAGTATTTCTGTGCGGCTTTGTCTGGGGGGGGGGTGTTGCTGTGTTTGGAGGTTGGTTGGTATTTTATCTCATTGTATTTATTTATTATTTTATTTTATTTTTTATTTTTTTATTTATTAATTAATTTATTTATTTTTGTTTTGTTAATTATTTATTTATTTTTTGTTGGGGGGCGGGGGGTGGGGGGGCGGTGGTCGGGTATGTTGATTTATAGGATAGGATTCCTTAGGGAGGATTTGTAGACAGACAGACAAACAGAGACAGTTAGAAAAACAGACAGACGGACGGACACAGACAGACAGACATTAAACAGACAGACACACAGAAACAGACAAACCGTCAGACAAACGGACAAACACACCGAAAGACACAGACAGAAAGACATACAGACAGACAAACAGACGAGCGGAGACAGACAGACAGTCAGAGGCAGACAGGGAGAGACAGACAATCTTGGCTAATAACTCAAGATAAAGAAGGAATCGCCGTAAATAAGAAGGTCCGGCGCTCTTCTCAGGCTCGACCGCTGTCACCCAAACTGAAATAGACAACTGTCCCTTGACTCACCACGTAACCATAACGTATCTGATTGAGTTGTTAAGCAACAGGAACACTTTGGTAAAAGAAGAAATAATAACAACTTGTAGGAATCTCTCTGTCTGTTGGTCTCTGTGTCCGTTTCTTTCTGTCTGCCTGTCTGTCTGTTTGTCGCAGACACAAGCAGACAAC
The DNA here is from genome assembly GCF_018991925.1 of Homarus americanus. NCBI lineage: Eukaryota > Metazoa > Arthropoda > Malacostraca > Decapoda > Nephropidae > Homarus > Homarus americanus. The sequence goes on along the minus strand of NW_024738776.1, from coordinate 3,834 downwards.
TGACAGACAGACAGACGGAGAAATAGAGGGACAGACAGAAACAGAGACGGCGACATAGACTAACATATAGACGAAAGAGACAGACAGACAGAAAAACAGAGGCAGAAAATCAGAAAGACAGACAGATCGATATTGTGAGACAGACTGGCAGAAACAGTCAGACACAGAGACACAGATAGATGGGGGATGGGGGGATTCCACACCCTTCCCAGTCGGAGGGTCCTGATACCTTCCGTTGCCAACTACCGGATGGTGCCATTCTCCACCTCCCAGGATGGGTGTGGATGGGGGATGGGGGGATTCCACACCCTTCCCAGTAGGTGGGTCCTGATACCTTCCGTTGCCAACTACCGGATGGTGCCATTCTCCACCTCCCAGGATGGGTGTGGATGGGGGATGGGGGGATTCCACACCCTTCCCAGTCGGTGGGTCCTGATACCTTACCGTACACCACCCTACACCACCATACCCCATACTACACTACCCACTACACCCCCACTACACCACCATACCCCACACTACACCACCCTACACACACACTTCCCAGTCGGTGGGTCCTGATACCTTACCGTACACCACCCTACACCACCATACCCCATACTACACGACCCACTACACCCTCACTACACCACCATACCCCACATTACACCACCCACTACACCACCCTACACACACACTTCCAAGTCGGTGGGTCCTGATACCTTACCGTACACCACCCTACACCACCATACCCCATGCTACACGACCCACTACACCCTCACTACACCACCATACCCCACACTACACCACCCACTACACCACCCTACACACACACTTCCCAGTCGGTGGGTCCTGATACCTTACCGTACACCACCCTACACCACCATACCCCATACTACACCACCATACCCCATACTACACCCTGGGAAGGATGTGGATTCCCTCTCCTCATCCCCCACTCCCCATCATCCCTCTCACCCCACCCACCCCTTCATCCTCTCACCCTTCCCAGTCGGTGGTTCTTGGTACCTTCTGTTGTTGGCTCTCTGATGGTACCATTCCCCACCTCCCAGGATGGGTGAGAGAATGATGGGTGTGGGTGGGTGGTTATAGTCGGGATGTCCTACACCCCCAATACACCACCCTACACCACCCTACCCAACACTACCCTATTTTATGACGTATTATTTGTGCTGTCTCAATTCTGATGTTGTTGACAAATGACCAGGAATTACAGTAATTATAAATGTTCTAATTATTATTCTCAATTATATTAATCATTTAAGTTAAAAAAACACCAAAAGAATCGAACGACCCACCGCAACGCAACGAACCCAACGACCCACCGCAACGAACCCAACGACCCAACGCAACGCAACGAACCCAACGACCCAACGCAACGCAACGAACCCACCGCAACGAACCCAACGACCCAACGCAACGAACCCAACGACCCAACGCAACGACAACGACCCACCACAACGAACCCAACATTAGCACAGCTTAGAACCCAACGACCCAACGCAACACCTTGAACCCAACGACCCAACGCAACAGACAGAGCCCACCGCAGCATGAACCCAACGACCCAGCACAACGAACCCAACGACCCAACGCAACACAACAGACCCAACGACCCAACGCAGCAGACAACGACCCACCGCAGCACCAGACCCAACGACCCCAGCACCTTGGAACCCAACGACCCAACGCAACGCAACGGAACCCAACGACCCAGCACAGCAGACAACGACCACCGCAACACCAACAGCCCAACGACCCACCGCAACACCAGACCCAACGACAACACAACGGAGCAACGACCCACCGCAACGAACCCAACGACCCAACGCAACGAACCCAACGACCCAACGCAACGAACCCAACGACCCACCGCAACGAACCCAACGACCCAACGCAACGAACCCAACGACCCAACGCAACGACCCACTACACTTTTTTTTCGTTTTTTTATTTTTTTATTTTTATTTTTTTTATTTATTTATTTTTTTTTATTTTTTTTTATTTTTTATTTTTTATTTTTTTTATATATATTTTTTATTTTTTTAGCACACCACCCACTACACCCACCCCTTCATCCTCTCACCCTTCCCAGTCAGTGGTTCTTGGTACCTTCTGTTGTTGGCTGACGGATGGTACCATTCCCCACCTCCCAGGATGGGTGAGAGGATGATGGGTGGGGGTTATAGACGGGATGTCCTACCCTACCTAACCTACACCTACCCGAGAGTTTAGTTAATAAGTGATGAACTGGCTTGGCCTTGCCTCGATCTAGGACTGGAGGAGCTAGATAGAGGTACTTACTTCGTCGTGTCACAGGCAGGGGAATTACTATCGACTTTTTGGAAGGTCTATTTATGTTACATTAGCTGTTTTTCCTGTTTTTCTTTAATAATTCATATATTTACGCAGTCAACCTCCAAAAGTAGACGTTTATTAACATAGAGATATAATGGGGCACTCCGTACAACATTCAAGCTATGTGGGCGTGTATGACTTGTCTTCTTGTGTACATGACTCTCGGGTGTGTGTGTGCGTGTATGACTGTCTTGTGCATATGACTGCCATGTATGTGTGTGTATGACTATCTTGTGTATATGACTGCCATGTATGTGTGTGCATGACTGTCTTGTGCATATGACTGCCATGTATGTGTGTGTATAACTATCTTGTGTATATGTCTGTTGGATTCTCAAGTCTTTGTCCACTAAATTCCCTCACCTAAACCTTCTCCATTACCACACCCCTCATCCCCCACCCTCCACCCTCACCCCGCCAACCCCCATCCCCCACCCTCACTCCCCCCACCCTTACCCCCAAATGGTGAATTCATCTACTGTAAGTCACTCTTTTAAATTGGGGCATTAAAAAAACAAAAAAGCGTCAAAACAACAGAGACTCGACCGGCTCACTACCTACCATGTTGATTGCCCGCACAAGATGGACGAACAGACAGAATCTCATAAAAATAAAGTTCTTTTTTCGCCCCCCAGGCTCCGTTGTGGGTCGTTTGACCTGTGCCCGGGTTGGCTAATTCCCGTAAAAAAACCACACACAAGAGAGAGATAGAGGAGAACACAATATCAACTTAGTAAATCATCCTTCCATTTCATTTCCAGGAACAACTTCAGTTCTCCACGAGGTTCACATTACCCGTGGACAGCCATCGTTATTGGAACATGGGGAAATTTCGTCCGGGAACTATTTTTGAAACCAAAAGAAAGAAAATTGATTTGGATGGACATAAAATGTATAAATCTGCAAAGGAATAATATTTGTTATACGATATACTCCATACAGAACAGCACATGCAGAATTGTATTGTTCTTTTTAAAAGCAGTCCATGTTTGTGTACGAAAAATGCCGCCAGCCTCTACAGCGCCGTTTATATCCTCCAAATTCGCCTAACCATCATAAAAGGTAAGCCTTTAAGATAACTAATACAACTAATTTATGTTTAGAAATGTATTGAAATCAAATTGAACTAAAAAAAAGTCGTAAATGGTCTATTTGAAGAGTGGTGAGAACAGCTTCCTCTGGGATGGTCAATGACGTCCTTTATCAGAATTAATATCGACCCAATTTTCGTAATGAGCGCAATTAATAACAGTCCATCACTACCAAAATAATTATTTCCTTAGTATAATTACTTATTAGCCTAGATTTCATATTTTAATAAGTCCAAATATGCCAGGTAACTAGTGCTAGGTACTTCCCAGGCATGTTTCATTTGTGCATCAGTTTAACCACAATTTGCTACTAATAAGATAAATTCAGTGACCTAAATTCATGTTTTATTTTTATATTCCCTTAGTGACTCGATGTATTACAAAA
>NW_024738775.1:0-7407 GCF_018991925.1 Homarus americanus | reverse complement strand
TATCGAGTATAACAAAGTACCCTCATCGAGTATAACAAAGGCCAATGATCGAGTATAACACAGTCACCTTATTGAGTATAACAAAGCCCCCTAATCGACTATAACATAGTCCCCTGATCAAGTATAACAAAGACCCTGATCGTGTATAACAAAGCACCCTCATCGAGTATAACAAACTCCCTTGATCGGGTATAACAAAGGCCCCTGATCGAGGATAACAAAGTCCCCAAGTAGAGTATAACAAAGTCCCATGATCGAGTAAGATAAAGTCCCCTGATCGAGTATAACAAAGTCCCCTTATCGAGTATAACAAAGCCCCCTAATGGAGTATAACAAAGTCCCCTGATCGAGTATAACAAAGTCCCCTGATCGAGTATAACAAAGTACCCTCATCGAGTATAACAAACTCCCTTGATCGGGAATAACAAAGGCCCCTGATCGAGGATAACAAAGTCCCCTGATTCAGTATAACAAATTCCCCTGATCGAGTATAACAAAGTCCCAAAGTCGAGTGTAAGAAAGTCCCCTGATCGACTAAAACAATGGGCCCTGATCGCGTATAACAAAGTCGCCTGATGACTATAACAAAGTCCCCTGATCGAGTATAACAAAGCCAACTAATCGAGTATAACAAAGTTCCCTGATCGAGTATAACAAAGTCCCCTGATCGAGTATAACAAAGTCCCCTGATCGAGTATAACAAAGCCCCCTAATCGAGTTTAATAAGGTCGCCTGATTGAATATAAAAAAGTCCCCTAATCGAGTATAAAAAAGGCTCCTGATCGAGTATAAGAAAGTCCTCTGATCGAGTATAACAATGTCCTTTGATCGAGTATAACAAAGTCCCCTGATCGAGTATAACAAAGTCACCTGATCGAGTATAACAAAGCCCCCTAATCGAGTATAACAAAGTCCCCTTACCGAGTATAACATAGTCCCCTGATCGATTATAACAAAGGCTCCTGATCGAGTATAACAAAGTCCCCTGATCGAGTATATCAAAGTCCCCTCATCGAGTATAACAAAGGTCTCTCTTCGAGTATAACAAAGTCCCCTGATTGAGTTTAACAAACGCCCCTCATCGAATATAACAAAGTGCCCTTATCGAGTATAACAAAGCCCCCTAATCGAGTATAACAAAGTCCCCTAATCGAGTATAACAAAGTCCTCTCATCAAGTATAACAAAATACCCTCATCGAGTATAACAAAGGCCCATGATCGAGTATAACAAAGTCTCCTTATTGAGTATAACAAAGCCCCCTAATCGACTATAACAAAGTCCCCTGATCGACTATAACAAAGTCCCCTGATCGAGTATAACAAAGTACCCTCATCGAGTATAACAAACTCCCTTGATCGGGTATAACAAAGGCCCCTGATCGAGGATAACAAAGTCCCCTGATTGAGTATAACAAATGTCCCTGATCGAGTATAACAAAAGTCCACAAGTAGAGTATAAATAAAGTCCCCTGATCGAGTAAAACAAAGGCCCTCGATCGCGATAACAAAGCTAACTAATCGAGTGTAACAAAGCCTGCTAATCGAAAGTATATAACAAAGTTCCTGATCGTGTATAACAAAGTCCCTGATCGAGTATAACAAAGTCCCTGATTGAGTATATAACAAAGTCCCCTGATCGAGTATAACAAAGCCCCTTAATCGAGCTTTAACAAGGTCCCCTCATTGAATATAAAAGTCCCTTGATCGAGTATAACAAGGTCCCCTGATCAAGTATAACAAAGGCTCCTGATCGAGTATAACAAAGGCCTCTCATCGAGGATAACAAAATCCCTTTATCGAGTATAACAAACGCCCCTGATCGAGTATAAAAAGTCCCCTAATCGAGTATAACAAAGTACCCTGATCGAGTATAACGAAATACCCTGATCGAGTATAACAAAGTACCCTGATCGAGTATAACGAAGTACCTTGATCAAGTATAACAAATTCCCCTGATTAAGTATAACAAAGTCACCTGATCGAGTATAACAAAGTCCCCAAGTCGAGTATAACAAAGTCCCCTGATCGATTAAAACAAAGGCCCCTGATCGAGTATAACAAAGTCCCCTGATCGAGTAAAACAAAGTCCCCTGATCGAGTACAACAAAGTCCCCTGATCGAGTATAACAAAGTCCCCTAATCGAGTATAACAAAGCCCCCTAATCGAGTATAACAAAATCCCCTGATCGAGTATAACAAAGTCCCCTGATCGAGTATAACAAAGCCCCCTAATCGAGTATAACAAAGTCCCCTGACCGAGTTTAAGAAAGTCCCCTGATCGATTATAACAAAGGCTCCTGATCGAGTATAACAAAGTCCCCTGATCGGGTATAACAAAGTCCCCTGATCGAGTATAACACAAGGCCTCTCATCGAGTATAACAAAGTCCCCTGATTGAGTATAACAAACGCCCCTAATCGAATATAACAAAGTCCCCTTATCGAGTATAACAAAGCCCCCTAATCGGTGTATAACAAAGTCCCCTGATCGAGTTTAACAAAGGCCCGTGATCGAGTATAACAAACGCCCCTGATCGAGTATAACAAACGCCCCTGATCGATTAAACAAAGGCCCCTGATCGAGTTTAACAAAGTCCCTTGATCGAGTATAACAAACGCCCCTGATCGTGTATAACAAAGTCTCCTGATCGAGTATAACAAAGCTCCCTAATCGAGTATATCAAAGTCCCCTGATCGAGTATAACAAAGTCCCCTCATCGAGTATAACAAAGGCTCCTCATCGAGTATAACAAAGGCCCCTAATCGAGTATAACAAAGTCCCCTCATCGAGTATAACAAATTCCACTGATCGAGTATAACAAAGTCCACTGATCGAGTATAACAGAGTACCCTCATCGAGTATAACAAAGGCACCTGATCGAGTATAACAAAGTCCCCTGATCGAGTATAACAAGATCCCCTGATCGAGTAAAATAAAGTCCCCTGATCGAGTATAACAAAGCCCCCTAATCGAGCATAACAAAGTCCCCTAATCGAGTGTAACAAAGTCCCCTGATCGAGTATAACAAAGGCTCTTCATCGAGTATAACAAAGGCCCCTGATCGAGTATAACAAAGTCCCATCATCGAGTATAACAAAGCCCCTAATCGAGTATAACAAAGTCCCCTGATCGAGTATAACAAATTCCGTTGTTCGATTATAAACAAAGGCTACTGATCGAGTATAACAAAGTCCCCTGATCGAGTAAAACAACGGCCTCTCATCGAGTATAACAAAGTCCCCTGATTGAGTATGACAAAGTGCCTTGATCGAGTATAACAAAGTCCCCTGATCGAGTATAACAAAGTCCCCTGATCGAGTATAACAAAGTACCCTAATCGAGTATAACAAAGTCCCCTGATCAAGTATAACAAAGTCCCCTGATTGAGTATGACAAAGTGCCTTGATCGAGTATAACAAAGTCCTGATCGAGTATAACAAAGTCCCCTGATCGAGTATAACAAAACCCCTAATCGAGCATAACAAAGTCCCCTAATCGAGTGTAACAAAGTCCCCTGATCGAGTATAACAAAGGCTCTTCATCGAGGATAACAAAGGCCCCTGATCGAGTATAACAAAGTCCCATCATCGAGTATAACAAAGCCCCTAATCGAGTATAACAAAGTCCCCTAATCGAGTATAACAAATTCCCTTGATCGATTATAAACAAAAGCTCCTGATCGAGTATAACAAAGTCCCCTGATCGAGTAAAGCAAAGGCCTCTCATCGAGTATAACAAAGTCCCCTGATTGAGTATGACAAAGTGCCATGATCGAGTATAACAAAGTCGCCTGATCGAGTATAACAAAGTCCCCTGATCGAGTATAACAAAGTCCCCTTTTGAGTATAACAAAGTCCCTGCTAGAGTATAACAAAGGCTCTTCATCGAGTACAACAAAGGAACCTGATCGAGTATAACAAAGGCCCCTTGTCGAAGTATAAACAGAAAGTCACCTGATCGGGAGAATAACAAAAGTCCCTGATTGAGTATAACAATGTCCCCTGAACGAGTATAACAAAGTCCCCTGATCGACTATAACAAAGTCCCCTGATCGAGTATAACAAAGTCCTCTGATCGAGTATAACAAAGGCCCCTGTTCGAGTGTAATAAAGTCCCCTGGTCGAGTATAACAAAGTCCCCTGATCGAGTATAACAAAGTCCCCTGGTCGAGTATAACAAAGTCCACTGGTCGAGTAAAACAAAGTCTCATGATCGAGTATAACAAAGTCCCCTGATCGTGAATAACAAAGTCCCCTGATCGAGTATAACCAAGTCCCCTGATTGAGTATAACAAAGTTCCCTGGTCGAGTATAACAAACCCCCCTGATCGAGTATAACCAAGTCCCCTAATCGAGTATAACAAAGTCTCCTTATCGAGTATATCAAAGTCCCTTCATCGAGTATAACTTAGCCCCTGGACGAGTATAACAAAGACCCCTAATCGAGTATAACAAAGTCCCCTGATCGACTATAACAAAGTCCCTTCATCGAGTATAACCAAGTCCTCTGGTCGAGTGTAACAAAGGTCCCTCATCGAGTATAACAAAGTACCCTGATCGAGTATAACAAAGTCCCCTGGTTGAGTATAACAAAGGCCCCTAATCGAGCATAACAAAGTCCCCTGATCGAGTATAACAAAGTCCCATGGTCGAGTATAACAAAGTCCCATGGTCGTGTATAACAAAGTCCCATGATCGAGTATAACAAAGTCCCTGATCGTGAATAACAAAGTTCCCTGATTGAGTATAACCAAGTTCCCTGGTCGAGTATAACAAAGTCCCCCTGATCGAGAATAACAAAATTCCCTGATTGGCTAAACAAAGTTCCCTGGTCGAGTATAACAAAGCTCCCTCATCGAGTATAACAAAGTCCCCTAATCGCGTATAACAAAGTCTCCTGATGGAGTATAACAAATTACCTTGATTGAGTATAACCAAGTCCCCTGGTCGAGTGTAACAAAGGCCCCTGATCGAGTATAACAACGTTCCCAGATCGACTATAACAAAGTCCCCTGGTAGCGTATAACAAAGGCCCTTAACCGAGTATAACAAAGTCCCCTGAACGAGTATAACAAAGTCCCCTGATCGAGTATAACAATGTCACCAGGTCGAGTATAAAAAAGTTCCCTGATCGAGTATAACAAAGTCCCCTGGACGAGTATAACAAAGTCCCCCTGATCGAGTATAACAAAGTCCCCTGATTGAGTATAACAAAGTCCCCTGATTGTGAATAACAAAGTCCCCTCATCGAGTATAACCAAGTCCCCTGGTCGAGTATAACAAAGTCCCCCTGATCGACTATAACAAAGTCCCCTGATCGAGTATAACAAAGTCCTCTGGTCGAGTATAACAAAGGCCCCTAATCGAGCGTAACAAAGTCCCTGATCGAGTATAAGAAAGTCCCCTGGTCGAGGCGCAAAGTCCCCTGGTCGAGTATAACAAAGTCCCATGATCGAGTATAACAAAGTCCCCCTATCGTGAATAACAAGGTCCCCTGATAGAGTATAACCAAGTCCCCTGGTCGAGTATAACAAAGTCCCCACTGATCGAGTAGTAACAAAGTTCCCTGGTCGAGTATAACAAAGGCCCCTAATCGGCATAACAAAGTCCCTGATCGAGTATAACAAAGTCCACTGGTCGAGTATAACAAAGTCCCCTGACGAAAGTATAACAAAGTCCCATGATCGAGTATAACAAAGTCCCCTGATCGTGAATAACAAAGTCGCCCCTGATCGAAAGTATAACAAAGTCCCCTTGATTGAGTATAAACAAAGTTCCTGTCGAGGATAACAAAGCCCCATGATCGGCAAAACAAAGTCCCCTGATTGGAGTATAACAAAGTCCCCTGGTCGAGTATAACAAAGTCCCCTGGACGAGAATAACAAAGTCCCATGATCGAGTATAACAAGGTCTCCTAATCGAGTATAACTAAGTCCCTTGATCGAGTATAACTAAGTCCCTTGATCGAGTATAACTTAGTCCCCTGGACGAGTACAACAAAGACCCCTAATCGAGTATAACAAAGTCCCCTGATCGACTATAACAAAGTCCCTTGATCGAGTGTAACCAAGTCCACTGGTCGAGTGTAACAAAGGCCCCTGATCGAGTATAACAACGTTCCCTGATCGACTATAACAAAGTCCCCTGATAGAGTATAACAAAGGTCCCTGATCGAGTATAACAAAGGAGCCTGATTGAGTATAACAAAGTCCCTTGATCGAGTATAACAAAGTCCCCTGATCGAGTATAACAAAGTACTGTGATCGAGTTTAACAAAGTCCGCTGGTCGAGTATAACAAAGGCCCCTAATCGAGCATAACAAAGTCCCCTGATCGAGTATAACAAAGTCCCATGGTCGAGTATAACAAAGTCCCATGGTCGAATATAACAAAGTCCCCTGGTCGAGTATAACAGAGTCCCATGATCGAGTATAACAAAGTCCCCTGATCGTGAATAACAAAGTCCCCTGATCGAGTATAACCAAGTCCCCTGGTCGAGTATAACAAAGTCCCCTTGATCGAGTATAACAAAATTCCCTGATCGAGTATAACAAAGTTCCCTGGTCAAGTATAACAAATTCCCCTAATCGCATATAACAAAGTCTCCTGATCGAGTATAACAAAGTCCCTTGATCGAGTATAACCAAGTCCCCTGGTCGAGTGTAACAAAGGCCCCTGATCGAGTATAACAACGTTCCCAGATCGACTATAACATAGTCCCTTGATTGAGTATAACAAAGTCCCCTGATCGAGTATAACAAAGGCCTCTTATCGAGAGTAACAAAGTCCCTTGATCAGTATAACAAAGTCCCCTGATTGAGTATAACAATGTCCCCTGAACGAGTATAACAAAGTCCCCTGATCGAGTATAACAAAGTCCTCTGATCGAGTATAACAAAGGCCCCTGTTCGAGTGTAATAAAGTCCCCTGATTGAGTATAACAAAGTCCCCTGATCGAGTATAACAAAGTCCCCTGGTCGAGTATAACAAAGTCCCCTGGTCGAGTAAAACAAAGTCTCATGATCGAGTATAACAAAGTCCCCTGATCGTGAATAACAAAGTCGCCTGATCGAGTATAACCAAGTCCCGTGATTGAGTATAACAAAGTTCCCTGGTTGAGTATAACAAAGCCTCCTGATCGAGTATAACAAAGTCCCCTAATCGAGTATAACAAAGTCTCCTAATCGAGTATATCAAAGTCCCTTCATCGAGTATAACTTAGTCCCCTGGACGAGTATAACAAAGACCCCTAATCGAGTATAACAAAGTCCCCTGATCGACTATAACAAAGTCCCTTGATCGAGTATAACCAAGTCCCCTGGTCGAGTCTAACAAAGGCCCCTCATCGAGTATAACAACGTTCGCTGATCGACTGTAACAAAGTCCCCTGATAGAGTATAACAAAGGT
>NW_024738774.1:0-6908 GCF_018991925.1 Homarus americanus | reverse complement strand
TATATCCAGTGGCCCTACACACTCTATGGCCTCACACACCCTGTGGCCTTCACACCTGTGCCTCACACACACTCTGTGACCCTTACACACACACACACACTCACACACACACCTGGCATTCTCACATACCTATGGCTGACATACCCTGTGGCCCTCACATATCCTGTGGCCCTCCACACATGCCTGTGGCCCTCCCACATACCCAGTGGCCCTCACATACCTTGTGGTCCTCACACACCCGGTGGCCCTCACACACCCTGTAGCCTTCACACACCCTGTGCCTCACACACACCTGTGACACACACACACACACACACACACACACCCGGCATTCCTCACATCCCTCCAGCCCCTCACATACCCGGTGGCCCTATATACCCGGTGGCCTTATATGATGGCCTCACACCCTGTGGCCCTCACACATCCGGATGACTTCACACACCCGTGGCCCTCTCCACACCCAGTGGCCTCACACACACCCTGTGTTACTCACACCAGTGGCCTCACACACCCGGATGCCTTCACACACCCGGTGGCGCTACACACCCTATGGCCCTCACACACCCTGTGACCTCACACACACACACACACACACCCGGCATTCCTCACATACCCTCTGGCCTCACACACCCGGTGGCCCCTTATCCAGTGGCCCTTGCCTGGTGGCCTCACACACCCAGTGGCCTCACACACACTGTGGCCCCGTGGCCCTTTATCGGTCATCACCTTAAAGTGCCAGTGACAAGGACCACCGCAGGTTACATATATCGTGAATTACTGTGTCGGCAACCCCATACCAGGGACAAGGACCCACGGTCCTTACGACTGACAAATACAACAGATGTCTACCAGTGTCAGTGTCCTCAAAGCCGCCAGTGACAAACACTTCTGTCCGCCCACAACAGATCTCAACAGATGGCCACCAATCACTTACTCCCCTGACGCAGTCTGTACCATCTAAAGCGCGGGAACGGTTATCTGATGGCAGTGTTATCAGCGACCAAATCACTGAATATATTCCCCACGCCAAGGAGTCAGAGACAAGGCCAGTCATACACATAAGCCCATTAGAACCGTAACCTCCACTAGGAAAACCGGAGAAACCCACCCCGACAGACCATAACACCACACTGAAGTTCCACGATATGGGTATGATCTCCGCCTTTACTGCTATCCAACGTCATTTCCCTAGCGTCAAGTTCGACGAGCTGGCAACTACAGTCAGGTCAACCGCCACAGCGTCGTTGCCATATGTGAGGCTTGCAATTGTGCCTGAAACGCGGTCATATTGAGGATATCAACTCTTTCATCACCTTTCGTTTACAAAGACGCTGAGGGGCGTTGTCCTCTGTCAAGATGACTCTACGCCCGTCACGCCTGGATGTTCAAGTCCTGCAGATGTGGAAGCATTATAAGTACGCGTACTACGGCTCACCCACTAAACACTGCTTCCATTATAATCTGTGTGGCATACCATCCGCCTCGATCACCCACCAGAGACACTCTTATCAATCATCTTATCACCACCTCAGATTTCAATTTCAGAGTTAGGGCACCCACAGCAAGTTAGTATTATGGGGATTTAAATGAAATTGACACCACTGGATATCCAGACCAGCTATCACTATCGCTGCCAGACCTTCCCACAATAACGGTCAGAATACTCCTCGACCTTATCTTAACTGGACTTAGCGGACCAGTACCAACCACCCAACCACGCCTTATCGGGTGTAGACACACTTATCAGTGCTCTGGTCCCCAGCTGCCACTCCCACTAAGTACAGAGACCCTACATCGATTCTTACAGGCCGATTACTGACTCTGCAGTGCGCCTCTTGGGCAGTGGATAGTTCACCATCCCTGACTGAAAGTAATTTGCATGCGGATGACGTGGAAACCAAATGGATAAATTATACCAACACCACCACGGAAGTCACCACCACTTCTTCCCTCGGAGAAGTCCGCTGTCAGATCTCACCTAAGCTGACTTGCCCTGGATCACACTCGGATCAAAAAGATTTATGCAACAGAGAGATGAGCCTTTCATCTCAATGACCACATCCGCTTAAGCAGGTCACTTCGCGAAATCGAGCTATCCGCGGAAATACGCACTGCAAAGAAGTCTCCACTACCCAACCAAATTATAAATACCCAAAGCAGACCAACATCAGTCAATGGTATGGTAAGCTTAAAAGAACTCTAGACCAAAACAATAAGACACACCCTCCCCTTCCCAGCCATCTCACTACGTTGACGCAGCTGGAGCAAACAAATAACCATTTCTGCCACTATATGCCAGACGCCTCTCAGCTTGATATGAAACCATCTTCCCTGTTTACCTACCAGCCCCCTTCCCACTGACTTAGTAGAAGAATTTGACGTAGCAAAACGCCTGGACAAACTAAAATTAAAACGCTCTACTCACCCCCTTATTGACTTAATACTCAACAACCAAGAGTTCTCCCGGAGCTTGCCAAACCCCTCTGCTCCATCATCAATGCTTCTCTCAGTCAGCTTGTATATCGCCAGCTGACTGGAAGACCTCTTATGTATCACCAGTGCCCAAGCCAACCAGCCCATTAACTTAAATCAGCATGACCTATTGCAATCACCCCAATACCCAGCCTAATTCCAGAAAGTTATGTGTTCGACTGCTTATGCTGATATTGCAGGAGTCGCAGACCAGCAATTTGGCAACATGAAAACTTCCTCCACCACTCACCGTCTTGTCAGCTGATTACATATACCGCCATCTCGAGAAACGAAAAACGTCTGTAGCTGTCGCCTTCATTGATTTCACTAAAGTTTTGACCGAATGACCACATAATCATCAACAAAGCTATTGACCTCGGGTTGGAGAAGTCTTATACTGGCGGCTGCCAGATCTCCTCAGTGACCGACGCCAGCTGTACGGCTTTAGAGGGGCTGTCTCCACCTTCAGCTACTCACCTGTGGCGTCCCCCCAAGGCACCAAGATGGGACTAATTTGCTTCATGCTCATCAATGATGCCCTAAGAGAAACCCCTGCTCGCTGGAAATATGTCGACGACTCCACCATTGGGATCAGCGTCAACAATTCTGCTCCCAACTATACCGCCCTTCAGGTTATTGAACAGTCTCCAAAACTGGGCACCAACAACCATGTCACCATCAACCATACCAAGACCATGGTTATGCACATCAACCTCTCCTCCGACATTGTCCCACCTCCTTCCATTACTCTAGGTCGAACACACTCCAGGTTGTAGATTCACAAGCTCCTCGCGTCACTGCTTGTTGTTGGGGTTACTGGCCTCTTCGGCGTTGAGGCTATTTCCGGCCAGCTGATTGGTTGGACCTTCTTTTTTCTTGTTTCTTCTTTTTCTTTCCATTCTTTCTTCTTGTTCTTCGTCTTCTTCTTTTTGGTCTTCTTCTTTCTGGTCTTCTGTTAGATATTCTCATACACATCAATAATCGATGTCAAAGATAGTGTAATGTTTTCGGGTTTCTTGGTTGTTCTTGTCTTGGTTTGTTTCTTGTCTTGGTTGTTCTTGTCTTGCTTTTTTTTTTCTTGTTTCACTAAGAGGGCCTCCTTGTAGCTCAGTTCTCTTTAGCCCGCAGCTTGGACCTGCACTCCTCCCTCCCTTGGGACACTCCCGGTCGGAGGAAGGTGAGGGCCTAAGCTGCGCACTTCTCGCGGCCGCCTGGCAGTCAGCGTCAATGTGGTGTCCCAGCTTGACACCTCCCGAGCACGACACTTCCGCGCCAGATGGCCATACTTCTGGCAATTGTAGAACAGTAGGTTTTTCTGTGTATGGTTTTACTGGGATTTTCTCCCAGCAGTAAACGGAGCTGAAGATTCTTTGGGAAGCCAAGCGAGCAGTTGTGCTGGTCAGCCCTAGCATAGCACAACGGAAATCCGTCAGCTCAAATTTCTTCTCGTTTGAGATGTTCGATTTCTGTGTGGAGATGACTCCCATAACGACGTTGTCCAAATTGGACCATCCAAGTTTGATCTTGATTCCATTGATTTCTTTAGTGTATATTAATTGCTTGGGCCCTCCCCACTCCGCAAGGTGTTTAAGGTAACCGCTGTCATGGCGGACGACCCTGTCACCCCGTGATTCCCGAGAGTCAAAACTTCCTCAGGACAAGGAGGTTTAGTTCTTTGGGCGAAGGGCAATTGACTGGAATCAGTCTAACGACCTTCGCCTGTTCAAGTGAACATGGTCACGCGGTACCCTCGGGAGGAAGGAGCGTGGAGCCGGGAAGAACCTACCTGGCCGAGGTTCAGTTCTCAAGTGACGGCGTCACCATAGACAACAAACTAAATTGGAAACCACACGTCAGTGAAGTTGTCAAATCCTCCAGTTTCCGTCTCCACCTCCTCCGCCGACTCAAGTCCTCGGAGTTCCTGCACAGCTCCTCAGTGTTTACACAACATTCATACTTCCCAAGCTCACCTATGCCTCCCCACCTGGCCTTCCTCCTAAACGCCACACAACGTAAACACCTAGAAAAAGTGAAAAGAGGGCATGCAAGATTATTCTCTCCCCTTCCTACTCCACATATCAAGGCGCTCAACACACTGACCCTTTCTGACTCTCACTGACCATCACCAAGAACTCATCTGCAATTTGGTAAAGCTTCTACACCATCCCCGACACCGTCCTACTACCCACTGAGATCCCTTGTCAAAGGATGCTGTTCGACACCACAACCGCATCCAGCATACGTGCACAGACAGTCGCTATAAGAACAGCAGTCCCAACCATTGTAAAATTATCAATAACTTGTAAATCAGTTATTCCTCCCAGTAAACACTGCTCTTACACCTGTCACTATGTTGAAATGAACTGTAGTTTGAGCCTTTCCCCATCTAGTTATTATATGTCTTATTTGTGTGCACTTATGTTACTTGTATATTATTTGTAATTCGTAACCCATTCCCCAAATATGTAACTGTATATTTTCAGCCTTCTGGCTGCCAGCTCTTTCAATAAACCGTTAATTATTATTATTATTATTATTATTACATGCAGTGGCCTGACACCCGGTGGCCCTGACACCAGTGGCCTCACACCCAGTGGCCCTTTATACCAGTGGCCCTCATGCAGTGGCCTCACACACACCCGGTGGCCTCACATACCGGTGGCCTTATATGCCGTGGCCCCTCATATGCCCGGTGGCCTCTCACACCCAGTGGCTCTCACACACACCTGTGGCCCTCACATGCCGGTGGCCTCACACGCTCTGCCCTCACACACCCGGTGGCCCTCCATGCCAGTGGCCCTTATGCCAGTGGCCCTTGCCAGTGGCCTCACACACCCAGTGGCCCTCACACACACACTGTGGCCCTCACACCCAGTGGTCCTCCACACACCCAGTGGCCTCACACACCTGGTGGCCTCACATCCAGTGGCCCTTATATGCCCGATGGCCTGCAGTAGCGTCCACCAGTGGCCTCACACACCCTGTGGTCTCCACACACCCGTGGCCCTCACACATCCGGATGCCTTCACACGCCAGTGGCCCTCACACACCTGGCCTCACACAGTGGTCCACACCCAGTGGCCTTCACACACACTGTGGCCTCACACACCCTGTGGCGCTCACACCCTATGGCCTCACACACCCTGTGACCTTCACACCCTGTGCCTCACACAGTCTGTGACCCTATACACACACACACACACACACACACACACCCGGCATTCCTCACATACCTGGTCTCCACACCCTGTGGCCTCACACCTAGTGGCCTCCACACACCCTGTGGTCCTCACACACCCAGTGGCCTTCACACACACTGTGGCCTTCACACACCCTGTGGCGCTCACACACCCTATGGCCCTCCACACACCCCTGTGACCTTCACACACCTGTGCCTCACACACAGTCTGTGACCCTTATACACACACACACACACACACACACACACCCGGCATTCCTCACATACCCTGTGGTCCTCACACACCCTGTGGCCTCCACACCCAGTGGCCTACACATCTTCACACAACCGGTGGCCTCACACCCTGTGGCCTTCACACCCTGTGCCTCCACACACACCTGTGACACACACACACACACACACACACACACACACACACACACACAGCATTCCTCCACTCCCTGTGGTCCTCCACACACCCAGTGGCCTCACACACCCAGTGGCCTCACACATCTTCACACAAGCGGTGGCCTCACACACCCTGCCTCACACACACCCTGAGACACACACACACACACACACACACACACACACCGGCATTCCTCACAGCACCTGTGGCCCTCACACCCAGTGGCCCTTATATACCCAGTGTTATATATGCCCAGTGGCTCTCACATACCCCTGTCAGCCTCACACATCCGGATGCCTTCACACACCCTGTGGTCCTCACCCTGTGGTCCTCCCACACCCAGTGGCCCTCACACACCCGGATGTCTTCACACACCCTGTGGGCCTCACATAACCTGTGGGGCTCACATAACCTGTGGGCCTCACATAACCTCAGGTCTCATATAACCCTGTGGGCCTCACTAACTCTGGGGCCTCACATAGCCTGTGGGCCTCACTAACCCTGTGGCTCCCATAACCTATGGGCCTCACATAACCTTGGGCTCACGCAACCCTATGGGCCTCACATAACCCTATGGGCCTCACACAACCCTGTGGGCCTCACATAACCCTGTGGACCTCACACACCTGTGGCCCTCACACCCTGTGGACCTCACCTACCTGGACCTCACACACCAGTGGCCCTCACACACCCTGTGGACCTCACATAGCCCTCTGGTCCTCCACACACACCTTGTAGCTGTCCATCAGTGTCTCTACCCCAGTGGCCCTCTAACACCTGGTGGCCTCACACAGGATGTGTGGGGGCCACAGGGTGTGTGAGTGTTAGTGTGTGTGGTGCCACACAGAG